>NW_027250649.1:2407413-2707413 GCF_044704955.1 Pristiophorus japonicus
TGAGTTGTGGAATGATACGTGGAATGATGCGTGGAATGTTGTGTTGAATGATGTGGTTGAATGTTGTGTGGAAGGAGTTGTGGAATGAGGTGTGGATTGATGTGTTGAATGATTTGTGGTATGAGGTTTGGAATGATGCGTGGAATGATGTGTGGAATGAGGAGTGGAATGTCGTGTGGAATAACTTGTGCAATGATGTGTGGAATGAGGTGTGGAATGATCTGTGGAATGAGGTGCGGAATGAGGTGTGGAATGATGTGTGGAATGAAGTTTGGAATGAAGTGTGGAATGATGTGTGGAATAATGTTTGGAATGATGTGTGGAATGATGTGGTGGAATGATGTGTGGAATGATATGTGGATTGATGTGTGAAATGTATTGTGGAATGCTGTGTGGAATGATGAGTGGAATGATGTGTGGAATGATGTGTGGAATGATGTGTGGAATGAGATGTGGGATGATGTGTGGAATTATTTGTGGAATGAGGTTCGGAATGATGTGTGGAATGATGTGTGCAATGAGGCGTGGAATGATGCGTGGAATGATGTTTGGAATGAATTGTGGAATGATGTGTGGAATGATCAGTGGAATGATGTGCGGAATGATGTATGGAATGATTTATGGAATGAGGAGTGGAATGATGTGTGGAATGATGTGTGGAACGATGTGTGGAAAGATGTGTGGAATGAGGTGCAACATGAATGTGGAATGAAGTGTGGAATGATTTGTCGGATGATGTGTGGAATGATGTTTGGAATGATGTGTGGAATGATGTATGGAAAGATTTATGGAATGAGGTGTGGAATGATGTTTGGAATGATGTCTGGAATGATTTGTGGAATGATGTGTGGAGTGATGTGTGGATTGAGGTGTGGAATGATAGGTGGAATGAAGTGTGGAATGATGTGTGGAATGATGTGTGGAATGATGTTTGGAATGATGTGTGGAATGATGTGTGGAATGAGGTGCGGAATGAATGAGGAATGATGTGTGGAATTGAGTGTGGAATGGTGTGTGGAATGATATTTGGAATGAAGTGTGGAATGATGTGTAGAATGAGGTATGGAATGATGGGTGGAATGATGTGTGGAATGTTGTGTGGAATGATGCGTGGAATGACGGGTGGAATGAGTTCTGGAATGATGTGTGCAATGATGTGTGGAAATAGGTTTGGAATGATTTGTGGAATGAGGTGTGGAATGATGTGCGGAATGATGTGTTGAATGATGTGTGTAATGAGGTTTGGAATAATGTGTGGAATGATGTGTGGAATCACGTGTGGAATGAAGTGTGGAATGATGTGTGGAATGATGTGTGGAATGATGTGAGGAATGAGGTGTGGAATCATTTGTTGGATGGTGTGTGGAATGATGTGTGGAATTATGTGTGGAATGATGTGAGGAATGAGGTGTGGAATCATTTGTTGGATGGTGTGTGAAATGATGTGTGGAATGATGTTTTAAATGATATGTGGAATGATGTGTGGAATGATGTGGTGGAATGATGTGTGGAATGATGTGTGGAATAATGTGTGGAATGTTGTGGTGGAATGGTGTGTGGAATGACGTGTGGAATGATGTGCGGAATGATGTGTGGAATGATGTGTGGAATGATGTGTGGAATGATGTGTGCAATGATGTGTGGAATGATAATTGGAAAGATGTGTGGAATGGGGTATGGAATGAGGTGTGAAATGATGTATGGAATGATGTGTGGAATGATGTGTGGACTGATGTGTGGAATAATATGTGGAATGAGGTGTGCAATGATGTGTAGAATAATGTGTGGAATGATGCGTCGAATAATGCGTTGAATGATGTGTGGATTGATGTGTGGAATGACTTGTGGAATGCTGTGTGGAATGATTCGTGGAATGATGTGTGGAATGATGTGTGGAATGATGTGTAGAATGATGTGTGGAATGATGTGTGGAATGATGTGTGGAATGATGTGGTGGAATGATGTGTGGAATGATGTGTGGAATGATGTGTGGAATGATGTGTGGAATGATGTGTGGAAAGATGTGTGGAATGGGGTATGGAATGAGGTGTGGAATGATGTGTGGAATGATGTGTGGAATGATGTGTGGAATGATGTGTGGAATGATGTGTAGAATGATGTGTGGAATGATGTGTGCAATGATGTGTGGAATGATGTGTGGAATGATGCGTCCAATGATGCGTTGAATGATGTGTAGATTGATGTGTGGAATGACTTGTGGAATGCTGTGTGGAATGATGAGTGGAATGATGTGTGGAATGATGTGTGGAATGATGTGTGGAATGATGTGGTGGAATGATGTGTGGAATGATATGTGGATTGATGTGTGAAATGAATTGTGGAATGTTGTGTAAAATGATGAGTAGAATGATGTGTAGAATGATGTGTGGAATGATGTGTGGAATGAGGTGTTAAATGATATGTGGAATGATGTGTGGAATGATGTGTGGAATGATGTGTGGAATGAGGTGTGGAATATCGTATGGAATAAGTTGTGCAATGATGTGTGGAATGAGGTGTGGAATGATCTGTGGAATGAGGTACGGAATGAGGTGTGGAATGATGTGTGGAATGATGTTTGGAATGATGTGTGGAATGTTGTGTGGAATGATGTGTGGAATGATGTGTGGAACGATGTGTGGAATGATGCGTGGAATGATATGTGGATTAATGTGTGGAATGAATTGTGGAGTGCTGTGTGGAATGATGAGTGGAATGATGTGTGGAATGATGTGTGGAATGATGTTTAGAATGATATGTGTGATGATGTGTGGAATAATTTGTGGAATGAGATGTGGAATGTTGTGTGGAATGATGTGTGCAATGATGCGTGGAATGATGCGTGGAATGAAGTTTGGAATGAAGTGTGGAATGATGTGTGGAATAATGTTTGGAATGATGTGTGGAATGATGTGGTGGAATGATGTGTGGAATGATATGTGGATTGATGTGTGAAATGTATTGTGGAATGCTGTGTGGAATGACGAGTGGAATGATGTGTGGAATGATGTGTGGAATGACGTGTTAAATGATATGTGGAATGATGTGTGGAATGATGTGTGGAATGATGTGTGGAATGAGGTGTGGAATGTCGTGTGGAATGAGTTGTGCAATGATGTGTGGAATGAGGTGTGGAATGATCTGTGGAATGAGGTGCGGAATGAGGTGTGGAATGATGTGTGGAATGATGTTTGGAATGATGTGTGGAATGTCGTGTGGAATGATGTGTGGAATGATGTTTGGAACGATGTGTAGAATGATGTGTAGGGGTATTCAACATTCAGGAAGGATAGAATAAAAGGAAAAGGAGGTGGGGTAGCATTGCTGGTTAAGGAGGAGATTAAGGCAATAGTTAGGAAGGACATTAGCTTGGATGATGTGGAATCTATATTGGTAGAGCTGCAGAACACCAAAGGGCAAAAAACGTTAGTGGGAGTTGTGTACAGAAATCCAAACAGTAGTAGTGATGTTGGGGAGGGCATCAAACAGGAAATTAGGGGTGCGTGCAATAAAGGTGCAGCAGTTATAATGGGTGACTTTAATATGCACATAGATTGGGCTAACCAAACTGGAAGCAATACGGTGGAGGAGGATTTTCTGGAGTGCATAAGGGATGGTTTTTTAGACCAATATGTCGAGGAACCAACTAGGGGGAGGCCATCTTAGACTGGGTGTTATGTAATGAGAAAGGATTAATTAGCAATCTCGTTGTGCGAGGCCCCTTGGGGAAGAGTGACCATAATATGGTGGAATTCTGCATTAGGATGGAGAATGAAACAGTTAATTCAGAGACCATGGTCCAGAACTTAAAGAAGGCTAACTTTGAAGGTATGAGGCGTGAATTGGCTGAGATGGATTGGCGAATGATACTTAAGGGGTTGACAGTGGATGGGCAATGGCAGACATTTAGAGACCGTATGGATGAATTACAACAATTGTACATTCCTGTCTGGCATAGAAATAAAAAAGGGAAGGTGGCTCAACCGTGGCTATCAAGGGAAATCAGGGATAGTATTAAAGCAAAGGAAGTGGCATACAAATTGGCCAGAAATAGCAGCGAACCTGTGGACTGGGAGAAATTTAGAACTCAGCAGAGGAGGACAAAGGGTTTGATTAGGGTAGGGAAAATGGAGTATGAGAAGAAGCTTGCAGGGAACATTAAGACGGATTGCAAAAGTTTCTATAGATATGTAAAGAGAAAAAGGTTAGTAAAGACAAATGTAGGTCCCCTGCAGTCAGAATCAGGGGAAGTCATAACTGGGAACAAAGAAATGGCGGACCAATTGAACAAGTACTTTGGTTCGGTATTCACGAAGGAGGACACGAACAACCTTCCGGTTATAAAAGGGGTCGGGGGGTCTAATAAGGAGGAGGAACTGAGGGAAATCCTTATTAGCCGGGAAATTGTGTTGGGGAAATTGATGGGATTGAAGGCCGATAAATCCCCAGGGCCTGATGGACTGCATCCCAGAGTAGTTAAGGAGGTGGCCTTGGAAATAGTGGATGCGTTGACAGTCATTTTCCAACATTCCATTGACTCTGGATCAGTTCCTATGGAGTGGAGGGTAGCCAATGTAACCCCACTTTTTAAAAAAGGAGGGAGAGAGAAAACAGGGATTTATAGACCGGTCAGCCTGACATCGGTAGTGGGTAAAATGATGGAATCAATTATTAAGGATCTCATAGCAGTGCATTTGGAAAGAGGTGACATGATAGGTCCAAGTCAGCATGGATTTGTGAAAGGGAAATCATGCTTGACAAATCTTCTGGAATTTTTTGAGGATGTTTCCAGTAGAGTGGATAAGGGAGAACCAGTTGATGTGGTATATTTGGACTTTCAGAAGGAGTTCGACAAGGTCCCACACAAGAGATTGATGTGCAAAGTTAGAGCACATGGGATTGGGGGTAGTGTACTGACATGGATTGAGAACTGGTTGTCAGACAGGAAGCAAAGAGTAGGAGTAAATGGGTACTTTTCAGAATGGCAGGCAGTGACTAGTGGCGTACGCAAGGTTCTGTGCTGGGGCCCCAGCTGTTTACACTGTACATTAATGATTTAGATGAGGGGATTAAATGTAGTATCTCCAAATTTGCGGATGACACTAAGTTGGGTGGCAGTGTGAGCTGCGAGGAGGATGCTGTGAGGCTGCAGAGCGACTTGGATAGGTTAGGTGAGTGGGCAAATGCATGGCAGATGAAGTATAATGTGGATAAATGTGAGGTTATCCACTTTGGTGGTAAAAACAGAGAGACAGACTATTATCTGAATGGTGACAGATTAGGAAAAGGGGAGGTGCAAAGAGACCTGGGTGTCATGGTACATCAGTCATTGAAGGTTGGCATGCAGGTGCAGCAGGCGGTTAAGAAAGCAAATGGCATGTTGGCCTTCATAGCAACGGGATTTGAGTACAGGGGCAGGGAGGTGTTACTACAATTGTACAGGGCCTTGGTGAGGCCACACCTGGAGTATTGTGCACAGTTTTGGTCTCCTAACCTGAGGAAGGACATTCTTGCTATTGAGGGAGTGCAGCGAAGGTTCACCAGACTGATTCCAGGGATGGCGGGACTGACCTATCAAGAAAGACTGGATCAACTGGGCTTGTATTCACTGGAGTTCAGAAGAATGAGAGGGGACCTCATAGAAACATATAAAATTCTGACGGGGTTAGACAGGTTAGATGCAGGAAGAATGTTCCCAATGTTGGGGAAGTCCAGAACCAGGGGTCACAGTCTTAGGATAAGGGGTAAGCCATTTAGGACCGAGATGCGGAGGAACTTCTTCACCCAGAGAGTGGTGAACCTGTGGAATTATCTACCACAGAAAGTTGTTGAGGCCAATTCACTAAATATATTCAAAAAGGAGTTAGATGAGGTCCTTACTGCTAGGGGGATCAAGGGGTATGGCGAGAAAGCAGGAATGGGGTACTGAAGTTGAATGTTCAGCCATGAACTCATTGAATGGCGGTGCAGGTTAGAAGGGCCGAATGGCCTACTCCTGCACCTATTTTCTATGTTTCTATGTCTCTATGCGTGGAATGATATGTGGATTGATGTGTGGAATGAATTGTGGAATACTGTTTGGAATGATGAGTGGAATGATGTGTGGAATGATGTGTGGAATGATGTTTAGAATGAGATGTGGGATGATGTGTGGAATTATTTGTGGAATGAGGTTCGGAATGATGTGTGGAATGATGTGTGCAATGAGGCGTGGAATGATGCGTGGAATGATGTTTGGAATGAATTGTGGAATGATGTGTGAAATGATCAGTGGAATGATGTGCGGAATGATGTATGGAATGATGTTTAGAATGAGGTGTGGAATGATGTATGGAATGATTTATGGAATGAGGAGTGGAATGATGTGTGGAATGATGTGTGGAACGATGTGTGGAAAGATGTGTGGAATGAGGTGCAACATGAATGTGGAATGAAGTGTGGAATGATTTGTCGGATGATGTGTGGAATGATGTTTGGAATGATGTGTGGAATGATGTATGGAAAGATTTGTGGAATGAGGTGTGGAATGATGTTTGGAATGATGTCTGGAATGATTTGTGGAATAATGTGTGGAGTGATGTGTGGATTGAGGTGTGGAATGATAGGTGGAATGATGTGTGGAATGATGTGTGGAATGATGTGTGGAATGATGTTTGGAATGATGTGTGGAATGATGTGTGGAATGAGGTGCGGAATGAATGAGGAATGATGTGTGGAATTGAGTGTGGAATGGTGTGTGGAATGATGTTTGGAATGAAGTGAAAAATGATGTGTAGAATGAGGTATGGAATGATGGGTGGAATGATGTGTGGAATGTTGTGTGGAATGATGCATGGAATGACGGGTGGAATGAGTTCTGGAATGATGTGTGCAATGATGTGTGGAAATAGGTTTGGAATGATTTGTGGAATGAGGTGTGGAATGATGTGCGGAATGATGTGTTGAATGATGTGTGTAATGAGGTTTGGAATAATGTGTGGAATGATGTGTGGAATCACGTGTGGAATGAAGTGTGGAATGATGTGTGGAATGATTTGTGGAATGATGTGAGGAATGAGGTGTGGAATCATTTGTTGGATGGTGTGTGGAATGATGTGTGGAATTATGTGTGGAATGATGTGAGGAATGAGGTGTGGAAAGATGTTTGGAATGGGGTATGGAATGAGGTGTGGAATGATGTGTGGAATGATGTGTGGAATGATGTGTGGAATGATGTGTGGAATGATGTGTAGAATGATGTGTGGAATGATGTGTGCAATGATGTGTGGAATGATGTGTGGAATGATGCGTCCAATGATGCGTTGAATGATGTGTAGATTGATGTGTGGAATGACTTGTGGAATGCTGTGTGGAATGATGATTGGAATGATGTGTGGAATGATGTGTGGAATGATGTGTGGAATGATGTGGTGGAATGATGTGTGGAATGATATGTGGATTGATGTGTGAAATGATGTGTGGAATGATGTGTTGAATGAGGTGTGGAATGTCGTATGGAATAAGTTGTGCAATGATGTGTGGAATGAGGTGTGGAATGACCTGTGGAATGAGGTACGGAATGAGGTGTGGAATGATGTGTGGAATGATGTTTGGAATGATGTGTGGAATGTTGTGTGGAATGATGTGTGGAATGATGTGTGGAACGATGTGTGGAATGATGCGTGGAATGATATGTGGATTAATGTGTGGAATGAATTGTGGAGTGCTGTGTGGAATGATGAGTGGAATGATGTGTGGAATGATGTGTGGAATGATGTTTAGAATGATATGTGTGATGATGTGTGGAATAATTTGTGGAATGAGATGTGGAATGTTGTGTGGAATGATGTGTGCAATGATGCGTGGAATGATGCGTGTAATGAAGTTTGGAATGAAGTGTGGAATGATGTGTGGAATAATGTTTGGAATGATGTGTGGAATGATGTGGTGGAATGATGTGTGGAATGATATGTGGATTGATGTGTGAAATGTATTGTGGAATGCTGTGTGGAATGATGAGTGGAATGATGTGTGGAATGATGTGTGGAATGATGTGTGGAATGACGTGTTAAATGATATGTGGAATGATGTGTGGAATGATGTGTGGAATGATGTGTGGAATGAGGTGTGGAATGTCGTGTGGAATGAGTTGTGCAATGATGTGTGGAATGAGGTGTGGAATGATCTGTGGAATGAGGTGCGGAATGAGGTGTGGCATAATGTGTGGAATGATGTTTGGAATGATGTGTGGAATGTCCTGTGGAATGATGTGTGGAATGATGTTTGGAACGATGTGTAGAATGATGCGTGGAATGATATGTGGATTGATGTGTGGAATGAATTGTGGAATACTGTTTGGAATGATGAGTGGAATGATGTGTGGAATGATGTGTGGAATGATGTTTAGAATGAGATGTGGGATGATGTGTGGAATTATTTGTGGAATGAGGTTCGGAATGATGTGTGGAATGATGTGTGCAATGAGGCGTGGAATGATGCGTGGAATGATGTTTGGAATGAATTGTGGAATGATGTGTGGAATGATCAGTGGAATGATGTGCGGAATGATGTGTGGAATGTTGTTTAGAATGAGGTGTGGAATGATGTATGGAATGATTTATGGAATGAGGAGTGGAATGATGTGTGGAATGATGTGTGGAACGATGTGTGGAAAGATGTGTGGAATGAGGTGCAACATGAATGTGGAATGAAGTGTGGAATGATTTGTCGGATGATGTGTGGAATGATGTTTGGAATGATGTGTGGAATGATGTATGGAAAGATTTGTGGAATGAGTTGTGGAATGATGTTTGGAATGATGTCTGGAATGATTTGTGGAATGATGTGTGGAGTGATGTGTGGATTGAGGTGTGGAATGATAGGTGGAATGATGTGTGGAATGATGTGTGGAATGATGTGTGGAATGATGTTTGGAATGATGTGTGGAATGATGTGTGGAATGAGGTGCGGAATGAATGAGGAATGATGTGTGGAATTGAGTGTGGAATGGTGTGTGGAATGATGTTTGGAATGAAGTGAAAAATGATGTGTAGAATGAGGTATGGAATGATGGGTGGAATGATGTGTGGAATGTTGTGTGGAATGATGCGTGGAATGACGGGTGGAATGAGTTCTGGAATGATGTGTGCAATGATGTGTGGAAATAGGTTTGGAATGATTTGTGGAATGAGGTGTGGAATGATGTGCGGAATGATGTGTTGAATGATGTGTGTAATGAGGTTTGGAATAATGTGTGGAATGATGTGTGGAATCACGTGTGGAATGAAGTGTGGAATGATGTGTGGAATGATGTGTGGAATGATGTGAGGAATGAGGTGTGGAATCATTTGTTGGATGGTGTGTGGAATGATGTGTGGAATTATGTGTGGAATGATGTGAGGAATGAGGTGTGGAATCATTTGTTGGATGGTGTGTGGAATGATGTGTGGAATGATGTTTTAAATGATATGTGGAATGATGTGTGGAATGATGTGGTGGAATGATGTGTGGAATGATGTGTGGAATGATGTGTGGAATGTTGTGGTGGAATGGTGTGTGGAATGACGTGTGGAATGATGTGCGGAATGATGTGTGGAATGATGTGTGGAATGATGTGTTGAATGATGTGTGGAAAGATGTGTGGAATAGGGTATGGAATGAGGTGTGGAATGATGTGTGGAATGATGTGTGGAATGACGTGTGGAATGATGTGTGGAATGATGTGTGCAATGATGTGTGGAATGATAATTGGAAAGATGTGTGGAATGGGGTATGGAATGAGGTGTGAAATGATGTATGGAATGATGTATGGAATGATGTGTGGACTGATGTGTGGAATAATGTGTGGAATGAGGTGTGGAATGATGCGTCGAATAATGCGTTGAATGATGTGTGGATTGATGTGTGGAATGACTTGTGGAATGCTGTGTGGAATGATTCGTGGAATGATGTGTGGAATGATGTGTGGAATGATGTGTAGAATGATGTGTGGAATGATGTGTGGAATGATGTGTGGAATGATGTGGTGGAATGATGTGTGGAATGATGTGTGGAATGATGTGTGGAATGATGTGTGGAATGATGTGTGGAAAGATGTGTGGAATGGGGTATGGAATGAGGTGTGGAATGATGTGTGGAATGATGTGTGGAATGATGTGTGGAATGATGTGTAGAATGATGTGTGGAATGATGTGTGCAATGATGTGTGGAATGATGTGTGGAATGATGCGTCCAATGATGCGTTGAATGATGGGTAGCTGATGTGTGGAATGACTTGTGGAATGCTGTGTGGAATGATGAGTGGAATGATGTGTGGAATGATGTGTGGAATGATGTGTGGAATGATGTGGTGGAATGATGTGTGGAATGATATGAGGATTGATGTGTGAAATGAATTGTGGAATGTTGTGTAAAATGATGAGTAGAATGATGTGTAGAATGATGTGTGGAATGATGTGTGGAATGAGGTGTTAAATGATATGTGGAATGATGTGTGGAATGATGTGTGGAATGATGTGTGGAATGAGGTGTGGAATGTCGTATGGAATAAGTTGTGCAATGATGTGTGGAATGAGGTGTGGAATGATCTGTGGAATGAGGTACGGAATGAGGTGTGGAATGATGTGTGGAATGATGTTTGGAATGATGTGTGGAATGTTGTGTGGAATGATGTGTGGAATGATGTGTGGAACGATGTGTGGAATGATGCGTGGAATGATATGTGGATTAATGTGTGGAATGAATTGTAGAGTGCTGTGTGGAATGATGAGTGGAATGATGTGTGGAATGATGTGTGGAATGATGTTTAGAATGATATGTGTGATGATGTGTGGAATAATTTGTGGAATGAGATGTGGAATGTTGTGTGGAATGATGTGTGCAATGATGCGTGGAATGATGCGTGGAATGAAGTTTGGAATGAAGTGTGGAATGATGTGTGGAATAATGTTTGGAATGATGTGTGGAATGATGTGGTGGAATGATGTGTGGAATGATATGTGGATTGATGTGTGAAATGTATTTTGGAATGCTGTGTGGAATGATGAGTGGAATGATGTGTGGAATGATGTGTGGAATGATGTGTGGAATGACGTGTTAAATGATATGTGGAATGATGTGTGGAATGATGTGTGGAATGATGTGTGGAATGAGGTGTGGAATGTCGTGTGGAATGAGTTGTGCAATGATGTGTGGAATGAGGTGTGGAATGATCTGTGGAATGACGTGCGGAATGAGGTGTGGAATAATGTGTGGAATGATGTTTGGAATGAGGTGTGGAATGTCGTGTGGAATGATGTGTGGAATGATGTTTGGAACGATGTGTAGAATGATGCGTGGAATGATATGTGGATTGATGTGTGGAATGAATTGTGGAATACTGTTTGGAATGATGAGTGGAATGATGTGTGGAATGATGTGTGGAATGATGTTTAGAATGAGATGTGGGATGATGTGTGGAATTATTTGTGGAATGAGGTTCGGAATGATGTGTGGAATGATGTGTGCAATGAGGCGTGGAATGATGCGTGGAATGATGTTTGGAATGAATTGTGGAATGATGTGTGGAATGATCAGTGGAATGATGTGCGGAATGATGTGTGGAATGATGTTTAGAATGAGGTGTGGAATGATGTATGGAATGATTTATGGAATGAGGAGTGGAATGATGTGTGGAATGATGTGTGGAACGATGTGTGGAAAGATGTGTGGAATGAGGTGCAACATGAATGTGGAATGAAGTGTGGAATGATTTGTCGGATGATGTGTGGAATGATGTTTGGAATGATGTGTGGAATGATGTATGGAAAGATTTGTGGAATGAGGTGTGGAATGATGTTTGGAATGATGTCTGGAATGATTTGTGGAATGATGTGTGGAGTGATGTGTGGATTGAGGTGTGGAATGATAGGTGGAATGATGTGTGGAATGATGTGTGGAATGATGTGTGGAATGATGTTTGGAATGATGTGTGGAATGATGTGTGGAATGAGGTGCGGAATGAATGAGGAATGATGTGTGGAATTGAGTGTGGAATGGTGTGTGGAATGATGTTTGGAATGAAGTGAAAAATTATGTGTAGAATGAGGTATGGAATGATGGGTGGAATGATGTGTGGAATGTTGTGTGGAATGATGCGTGGAATGACGGGTGGAATGAGTTCTGGAATGATGTGTGCAATGATGTGTGGAAATAGGTTTGGAATGATTTGTGGAATGAGGTGTGGAATGATGTGCGGAATGATGTGTTGAATGATGTGTGTAATGAGGTTTGGAATAATGTGTGGAATGATGTGTGGAATCACGTGTGGAATGAAGTGTGGAATGATGTGTGGAATGATGTGTGGAATGATGTGAGGAATGAGGTGTGGAATCATTTGTTGGATGGTGTGTGGAATGATGTGTGGAATTATGTGTGGAATGATGTGAGGAATGAGGTGTGGAATCATTTGTTGGATGGTGTGTGGAATGATGTGTGGAATGATGTTTTAAATGATAAGTGGAATGATGTGTGGAATGATGTGCGGAATGATGCGTGGAATGATGTGTGGAATGATGTGTTGAATGATGTGTGGAAAGATGTGTGGAATAGGGTATGGAATGAGGTGTGGAATGATGTGTGGAATGATGTGTGGAATGACGTGTGGAATGATGTGTGGAATGATGTGTGCAATGATGTGTGGAATGATAATTGGAAAGATGTGTGGAATGGGGTATGGAATGAGGTGTGAAATGATGTATGGAATGATGTGTGGAATGATGTGTGGACTGATGTGTGGAATTATGTGTGGAATGAGGTGTGCAATGATGTGTAGAATAATGTGTGGAATGATGCGTCGAATAATGCGTTGAATGATGTGTGGATTGATGTGTGGAATGACTTGTGGAATGCTGTGTGGAATGATTCGTGGAATGATGTGTGGAATGATGTGTGGAATGATGTGTAGAATGATGTGTGGAATGATGTGTGGAATGATGTGTGGAATGATGTGGTGGAATGATGTGTGGAATGATGTGTGGAATGATGTGTGGAATGATGTGTGGAATGATGTGTGGAAAGATGTGTGGAATGGGGTATGGAATGAGGTGTGGAATGATGTGTGGAATGATGTGTGGAATGATGTGTGGAATGATGTGTGGAATGATGTGTAGAATGATGTGTGGAATGATGTGTGCAATGATGTGTGGAATGATGTGTGGAATGATGCGTCCAATGATGCGTTGAATGATGTGTAGATTGATGTGTGGAATGACTTGTGGAATGCTGTGTGGAATGATGAGTGGAATGATGTGTGGAATGATGTGTGGAATGATGTTTAGAATGGTATGTGTGATGATGTGTGGAATAATTTGTGGAATGAGATGTGGAATGTTGTGTGGAATGATGTGTGCAATGATGCGTGGAATGATGCGTGGAATGATGTTTGGAATGAATTGTGGAATGATGTGTGGAATGATCAGTGGAATGATGTGCGGAATGATGTGTTGAATGATGTTTAGAATGAGGTGTGGAATGATGTATGGAATGATTTGTGGAATGAGGAGTGGAATGATGTGTGGAATGATGTGTGGAATGATGTGTGGAATGAGGTGCTAAATTAACGTGGAATGAAGTGTCGAATGATTTGTCCGATGATGTGTGGAATGATGTTTGGAATGATGTGTGGAATGATGTATGGAATGATGTGTGGAATGAGGTGCGGAATGATGTTTGGAATGATGTGTGGAATGATGTGTGGAATGATGTGTTGATTGATGTGTGGATTGAGGTGTGGAATGATATGTGGAATGATGTGTGGAATGATGTGTGGGATGATGTGTGGAATGAGGTTTGGAATGATGCGTGGAATGATGTTTGGAATGAATTGTGGAATGATGTGTGGAATGATCATTGGAATGATGTGTGGAATGATGTGTGGAATGATGTTTAGAATGATGTGTGGAATGATGTATGGAATGATTTTTGGAATGAGGAGTGGAATGATGTGTGGAATGATGTGTGGAATGATGTGTGGAAAGATGTGTGGAATGAGGTGCAACATGAATGTGGAATGAAGTGTGGAATGATTTGTCGGATGATGTGTGGAATGATGTTTGGAATGATGTGTGGAATGATGTATGGAATGATGTGTGGAATGAGGTGTGGAATGATGTTTGGATAGATTTGCGGAATGATCTGTGGAATGATGTGTGGAGGGATGTGTGGATTGAGGTGTGGAATGATAGGTGTAATGATGTGTGGAATGATGTGTGGGATGATGTGTGGAATGATGTTTGGAATGATGTGTGGAATGATGTGTGGAATGAGGTGCGGAATGAATGAGGAATGATGTGTGGAATTGAGTGTGGAATGGTGTGTGGAATGATGTTTGGAATGAAGTGTGGAATGATGTGTAGAATGAGGTATGGAATGATGGGTGGAATGATGTGTGGAATGTTGTGTGGAATGGGATATGGAATGAGGTGTGGAATGATGTGTGGAATGATGTGTGGAATGATGTGTGGAATGATGTGTGGAATGATGTGTAGAATGATGTGTGGAATGATGTGTGCAATGATGTGTGGAATGATGTGTGGAATGATGCGTCCAATGATGCGTTGAATGATGTGTAGATTGATGTGTGGAATGACTTGTGGAATGCTGTGTGGAATGATGAGTGGAATGATGTGTGGAATGATGTGTGGAATGATGTGTGGAATGATGTGGTGGAATGATGTGTGGAATGATATGTGGATTGATGTGTGAAATGAATTGTGGAATGTTGTGTAAAATGATGAGTAGAATGATGTGTAGAATGATGTGTGGAATGATGTGTGGAATGAGGTGTTAAATGATATGTGGAATGATGTGTGGAATGATGTGTGGAATGATGTGTGGAATGAGGTGTGGAATGTCGTATGGAATAAGTTGTGCAATGATGTGTGGAATGAGGTGTGGAATGATCTGTGGAATGAGGTACGGAATGAGGTGTGGAATGATGTGTGGAATGATGTTTGGAATGATGTGTGGAATGTTGTGTGGAATGATGTGTGGAATGATATGTGGATTAATGTGTGGAATGAATTGTGGAATGATGTGTGGAATGATGAGTGGAATGATGTGTGGAATGATGTGTGGAATGATGTTTAGAATGATATGTGTGATGATGTGTGGAATAATTTGTGGAATGAGATGTGGAATGTTGTGTGGAATGATGTGTGCAATGATGCGTGGAATGATGCGTGGAATGATGTTTGGAATGAATTGTGGAATGATGTGTGGAATGATCAGTGGAATGATGTGCGGAATGATGTGTTGAATGATGTTTAGAATGAGGTGTGGAATGATGTATGGAATGATTTGTGGAATGAGGAGTGGAATGATGTGTGGAATGATGTGTGGAATGATGTGTGGAATGAGGTGCTAAATTAACGTGGAATGAAGTGTCGAATGATTTGTCCGATGATGTGTGGAATGATGTTTGGAATGATGTGTGGAATGATGTATGGAATGATGTGTGGAATGAGGTGCGGAATGATGTTTGGAATGATGTGTGGAATGATGTGTGGAATGATGTGTTGATTGATGTGTGGATTGAGGTGTGGAATGATATGTGGAATGATGTGTGGAATGATGTGTGGGATGATGTGTGGAATGAGGTTTGGAATGATGCGTGGAATGATGTTTGGAATGAATTGTGGAATGATGTGTGGAATGATCAGTGGAATGATGTGTGGAATGATGTGTGGAATGATGTTTAGAATGATGTGTGGAATGATGTATGGAATGATTTGTGGAATGAGGAGTGGAATGATGTGTGGAATGATGTGTGGAATGATGTGTGGAAAGATGTGTGGAATGAGGTGCAACATGAATGTGGAATGAAGTGTGGAATGATTTATCGGATGATGTGTGGAATGATGTTTGGAATGATGTGTGGAATGATGTATGGAATGATGTGTGGAATGATGTGTGGAATGATGTTTGGATAGATGTGTGGAATGATCTGTGGAATGATGTGTGGAGGGATGTGTGGATTGAGGTGTGGAATGATAGGTGGAATGATGTGTGGAATGATGTGTGGGATGATGTGTGGAATGATGTTTGGAATGATGTGTGGAATGATGTGTGGAATGAGGTGCGGAACGAATGAGGAATGATGTGTGGAATTGAGTGTGGAATGGTGTGTGGAATGATGTTTGGAATGAAGTGTGGAATGATGTGTAGAATGAGGTATGGAATGATGGGTGGAATGATGTGTGGAATGTTGTGTGGAATGATGCGTGGAATGACGGGTGGAATGAGTTCTGGAATGATGTGTGCAATGATGTGTGGAATGAGGTTTGGAATGATTTGTGGAATGAGGTGTGGAATGATGTGTGGAATGATGTGTTGAATGATGTGTGCAATGAGGTTTGGAATAATGTGTGGAATGATGTGTGGAATCACGTGTGGAATGACGTGTGGAATGATGTGTGGAATGATGTGTGGAATGATGTGAGGAATGAGGTGTGGAATCATTTGTTGGATGGTGTGTGGAATGATGTGTGGAATGATGTTTTAAATGATATGTGGAATGATGTGTGGAATGATGTGTGGAATGAGGTTTGGAATGATGTGTGGAATGATGTGTGGAATGATGTGTGGAATGATGTGGTGGAATGATGTGTGGAATGATGTGTGGAATGATGTGTGGAATGTTGTGGTGGAATGGTGTGTGGAATGACATGTGGAATGATGTGCGGAATGATGTGTGGAATGATGTGTGGAATGATGTGTTGAATGATGTGTGGAAAGATGTGTGGAATGGGGTGTGGAATGCGTTGTGGAATGATGTGTGGAATGATGTGTGGAATGACGTGTGGAATGATGTGTGGAATGATGTGTGCAATGATGTGTGGAATGATGTGTGGAAAGATGTGTGGAATGGGGTATGGAATGAGGTGTGGAATGATGTATGGAATGATGTGTGGAATGATGTGTGGACTGATGTGTGGAATGATGTGTGGAATGAGGTGTGCAATGATGTGTAGAATAATGTGTGGAATGATGCGTCGAATAATGCGTTGAATGATGTGTGGATCGATGTGTGGAATGACTTGTGGAATGCTGTGTGGAATGATTAGTGGAATGATGTGTGGAATGATGTGTGGAATGATGTGTAGAATGATGTGTGGAATGATGTGTGGAATGATGTGTGGAATGATGTGGTGGAATTGTGTGTGGAATGACGTGTGGAATGATGTGTGGAATGATGTGTGGAAAGATGAGTGGAATGGGGTATGGAATGAGGTGTGGAATGATGTGTGGAATGATGTGTGGAATGATGTGTGGAATGATGTGTGGAATGATGTGTAGAATTACGTGTGGAATGATGTGTGCAATGATGTGTGGAATGATGTGTGGAATGATGCGTCGAATGATGCGTTGAATGATGTGTAGATTGATGTGTGGAATGACTTGTCGAATGCTGTGTGGAATCATGAGTGGAATGCTGTGTGGAATGATGTGTGGAATGATGTGTGGAATGATGTGGTGGAATGATGTGTGGAATGATATGTGGATTGATGTGTGAAATGAATTGTGGAATGTTGTGTGAAATGATGAGTAGAATGATGTGTAGAATGATTTGTGGAATGATGTGTGGAATGAGGTGTTAAATGATATGTGGAATGATGTGTGGAATGATGTGTGGAATGCTGTGTGGAATGAGGTGTGGAATGTCGTTTGGAATGAGTTGTGCAATGATGTGTGGAATGAGGTGTGGAATAATCTGTGGAATGAGGTACGGAATGGGGTGTGGAATTATGTGTGGAATGATATATGGAAGATGTTTGGAATGTTGTGTGGAATGATGTGTGGAATGATGTGTGGAACGATGTGTGGAATGATGCGTGGAATGATATGTGGATTAATGTGTGGAATGAATTGTGGAATGATGTGTGGAATGATCAGTGGAATGATGTGCGGAATGATGTGCTAAAGGATGTTTAGAATGAGATGTGGAATGATGTATGGAATGATTTGTGGAATGAGGAGTGGAATGATGTGTGGAATGATGTGTGGAATGATGTGTGGAATGATGTGTGGAATGAGGTGCTAAATTAATGTGGAATGAAGTGTCGAATGATTTGTCCGATGATGTGTGGAATGATGTTTGGAATGATTTATGGAATGATGTATGAAATGATGTGTGGAATGAGGTGTGGAATGATGTTTGGAATGATGTCTGGAATGATTTGTGGAATGATGTGTGGAGTGATGTGTGGATTGAGGTGTGGAATGATAGGTGGAATGATGTGTGGAATGATGTGTGGAATGATGTGTGGAATGATGTTTGGAATGATGTGTGGAATGATGTGTGGAATGAGGTGCGGAATGAATGAGGAATGATGTGTGGAATTGAGTGTGGAATGGTGTGTGGAATGATGTTTGGAATGAAGTGAAAAATTATGTGTAGAATGAGGTATGGAATGATGGGTGGAATGATGTGTGGAATGTTGTGTGGAATGATGCGTGGAATGACGGGTGGAATGAGTTCTGGAATGATGTGTGCAATGATGTGTGGAAATAGGTTTGGAATGATTTGTGGAATGAGGTGTGGAATGATGTGCGGAATGATGTGTTGAATGATGTGTGTAATGAGGTTTGGAATAATGTGTGGAATGATGTGTGGAATCACGTGTGGAATGAAGTGTGGAATGATGTGTGGAATGATGTGTGGAATGATGTGAGGAATGAGGTGTGGAATCATTTGTTGGATGGTGTGTGGAATGATGTGTGGAATTATGTGTGGAATGATGTGAGGAATGAGGTGTGGAATCATTTGTTGGATGGTGTGTGGAATGATGTGTGGAATGATGTTTTAAATGATAAGTGGAATGATGTGTGGAATGATGTGCGGAATGATGCGTGGAATGATGTGTGGAATGATGTGTTGAATGATGTGTGGAAAGATGTGTGGAATAGGGTATGGAATGAGGTGTGGAATGATGTGTGGAATGATGTGTGGAATGACGTGTGGAATGATGTGTGGAATGATGTGTGCAATGATGTGTGGAATGATAATTGGAAAGATGTGTGGAATGGGGTATGGAATGAGGTGTGAAATGATGTATGGAATGATGTGTGGAATGATGTGTGGACTGATGTGTGGAATTATGTGTGGAATGAGGTGTGCAATGATGTGTAGAATAATGTGTGGAATGATGCGTCGAATAATGCGTTGAATGATGTGTGGATTGATGTGTGGAATGACTTGTGGAATGCTGTGTGGAATGATTCGTGGAATGATGTGTGGAATGATGTGTGGAATGATGTGTAGAATGATGTGTGGAATGATGTGTGGAATGATGTGTGGAATGATGTGGTGGAATGATGTGTGGAATGATGTGTGGAATGATGTGTGGAATGATGTGTGGAATGATGTGTGGAAAGATGTGTGGAATGGGGTATGGAATGAGGTGTGGAATGATGTGTGGAATGATGTGTGGAATGATGTGTGGAATGATGTGTGGAATGATGTGTAGAATGATGTGTGGAATGATGTGTGCAATGATGTGTGGAATGATGTGTGGAATGATGCGTCCAATGATGCGTTGAATGATGTGTAGATTGATGTGTGGAATGACTTGTGGAATGCTGTGTGGAATGATGAGTGGAATGATGTGTGGAATGATGTGTGGAATGATGTTTAGAATGGTATGTGTGATGATGTGTGGAATAATTTGTGGAATGAGATGTGGAATGTTGTGTGGAATGATGTGTGCAATGATGCGTGGAATGATGCGTGGAATGATGTTTGGAATGAATTGTGGAATGATGTGTGGAATGATCAGTGGAATGATGTGCGGAATGATGTGTTGAATGATGTTTAGAATGAGGTGTGGAATGATGTATGGAATGATTTGTGGAATGAGGAGTGGAATGATGTGTGGAATGATGTGTGGAATGATGTGTGGAATGAGGTGCTAAATTAACGTGGAATGAAGTGTCGAATGATTTGTCCGATGATGTGTGGAATGATGTTTGGAATGATGTGTGGAATGATGTATGGAATGATGTGTGGAATGAGGTGCGGAATGATGTTTGGAATGATGTGTGGAATGATGTGTGGAATGATGTGTTGATTGATGTGTGGATTGAGGTGTGGAATGATATGTGGAATGATGTGTGGAATGATGTGTGGGATGATGTGTGGAATGAGGTTTGGAATGATGCGTGGAATGATGTTTGGAATGAATTGTGGAATGATGTGTGGAATGATCATTGGAATGATGTGTGGAATGATGTGTGGAATGATGTTTAGAATGATGTGTGGAATGATGTATGGAATGATTTTTGGAATGAGGAGTGGAATGATGTGTGGAATGATGTGTGGAATGATGTGTGGAAAGATGTGTGGAATGAGGTGCAACATGAATGTGGAATGAAGTGTGGAATGATTTGTCGGATGATGTGTGGAATGATGTTTGGAATGATGTGTGGAATGATGTATGGAATGATGTGTGGAATGAGGTGTGGAATGATGTTTGGATAGATTTGCGGAATGATCTGTGGAATGATGTGTGGAGGGATGTGTGGATTGAGGTGTGGAATGATAGGTGTAATGATGTGTGGAATGATGTGTGGGATGATGTGTGGAATGATGTTTGGAATGATGTGTGGAATGATGTGTGGAATGAGGTGCGGAATGAATGAGGAATGATGTGTGGAATTGAGTGTGGAATGGTGTGTGGAATGATGTTTGGAATGAAGTGTGGAATGATGTGTAGAATGAGGTATGGAATGATGGGTGGAATGATGTGTGGAATGTTGTGTGGAATGGGATATGGAATGAGGTGTGGAATGATGTGTGGAATGATGTGTGGAATGATGTGTGGAATGATGTGTGGAATGATGTGTAGAATGATGTGTGGAATGATGTGTGCAATGATGTGTGGAATGATGTGTGGAATGATGCGTCCAATGATGCGTTGAATGATGTGTAGATTGATGTGTGGAATGACTTGTGGAATGCTGTGTGGAATGATGAGTGGAATGATGTGTGGAATGATGTGTGGAATGATGTGTGGAATGATGTGGTGGAATGATGTGTGGAATGATATGTGGATTGATGTGTGAAATGAATTGTGGAATGTTGTGTAAAATGATGAGTAGAATGATGTGTAGAATGATGTGTGGAATGATGTGTGGAATGAGGTGTTAAATGATATGTGGAATGATGTGTGGAATGATGTGTGGAATGATGTGTGGAATGAGGTGTGGAATGTCGTATGGAATAAGTTGTGCAATGATGTGTGGAATGAGGTGTGGAATGATCTGTGGAATGAGGTACGGAATGAGGTGTGGAATGATGTGTGGAATGATGTTTGGAATGATGTGTGGAATGTTGTGTGGAATGATGTGTGGAATGATATGTGGATTAATGTGTGGAATGAATTGTGGAATGATGTGTGGAATGATGAGTGGAATGATGTGTGGAATGATGTGTGGAATGATGTTTAGAATGATATGTGTGATGATGTGTGGAATAATTTGTGGAATGAGATGTGGAATGTTGTGTGGAATGATGTGTGCAATGATGCGTGGAATGATGCGTGGAATGATGTTTGGAATGAATTGTGGAATGATGTGTGGAATGATCAGTGGAATGATGTGCGGAATGATGTGTTGAATGATGTTTAGAATGAGGTGTGGAATGATGTATGGAATGATTTGTGGAATGAGGAGTGGAATGATGTGTGGAATGATGTGTGGAATGATGTGTGGAATGAGGTGCTAAATTAACGTGGAATGAAGTGTCGAATGATTTGTCCGATGATGTGTGGAATGATGTTTGGAATGATGTGTGGAATGATGTATGGAATGATGTGTGGAATGAGGTGCGGAATGATGTTTGGAATGATGTGTGGAATGATGTGTGGAATGATGTGTTGATTGATGTGTGGATTGAGGTGTGGAATGATATGTGGAATGATGTGTGGAATGATGTGTGGGATGATGTGTGGAATGAGGTTTGGAATGATGCGTGGAATGATGTTTGGAATGAATTGTGGAATGATGTGTGGAATGATCAGTGGAATGATGTGTGGAATGATGTGTGGAATGATGTTTAGAATGATGTGTGGAATGATGTATGGAATGATTTGTGGAATGAGGAGTGGAATGATGTGTGGAATGATGTGTGGAATGATGTGTGGAAAGATGTGTGGAATGAGGTGCAACATGAATGTGGAATGAAGTGTGGAATGATTTGTCGGATGATGTGTGGAATGATGTTTGGAATGATGTGTGGAATGATGTATGGAATGATGTGTGGAATGATGTGTGGAATGATGTTTGGATAGATGTGTGGAATGATCTGTGGAATGATGTGTGGAGGGATGTGTGGATTGAGGTGTGGAATGATAGGTGGAATGATGTGTGGAATGATGTGTGGGATGATGTGTGGAATGATGTTTGGAATGATGTGTGGAATGATGTGTGGAATGAGGTGCGGAACGAATGAGGAATGATGTGTGGAATTGAGTGTGGAATGGTGTGTGGAATGATGTTTGGAATGAAGTGTGGAATGATGTGTAGAATGAGGTATGGAATGATGGGTGGAATGATGTGTGGAATGTTGTGTGGAATGATGCGTGGAATGACGGGTGGAATGAGTTCTGGAATGATGTGTGCAATGATGTGTGGAATGAGGTTTGGAATGATTTGTGGAATGAGGTGTGGAATGATGTGTGGAATGATGTGTTGAATGATGTGTGCAATGAGGTTTGGAATAATGTGTGGAATGATGTGTGGAATCACGTGTGGAATGACGTGTGGAATGATGTGTGGAATGATGTGTGGAATGATGTGAGGAATGAGGTGTGGAATCATTTGTTGGATGGTGTGTGGAATGATGTGTGGAATGATGTTTTAAATGATATGTGGAATGATGTGTGGAATGATGTGTGGAATGAGGTTTGGAATGATGTGTGGAATGATGTGTGGAATGATGTGTGGAATGATGTGGTGGAATGATGTGTGGAATGATGTGTGGAATGATGTGTGGAATGTTGTGGTGGAATGGTGTGTGGAATGACATGTGGAATGATGTGCGGAATGATGTGTGGGATGATGTGTGGAATGATGTGTTGAATGATGTGTGGAAAGATGTGTGGAATGGGGTGTGGAATGCGTTGTGGAATGATGTGTGGAATGATGTGTGGAATGACGTGTGGAATGATGTGTGGAATGATGTGTGCAATGATGTGTGGAATGATGTGTGGAAAGAT
Organism: Pristiophorus japonicus; assembly: GCF_044704955.1. NCBI lineage: Eukaryota > Metazoa > Chordata > Chondrichthyes > Pristiophoridae > Pristiophorus > Pristiophorus japonicus. Next base: position 2,430,645 of record NW_027250649.1, read on the forward strand.
GTGTGGAATGGGGTATGGAATGAGGTGTGGAATGATGTATGGAATGATGTGTGGAATGATGTGTGGACTGATGTGTGGAATGATGTGTGGAATGAGGTGTGCAATGATGTGTAGAATAATGTGTGGAATGATGCGTCGAATAATGCGTTGAATGATGTGTGGATCGATGTGTGGAATGACTTGTGGAATGCTGTGTGGAATGATTAGTGGAATGATGTGTGGAATGATGTGTGGAATGATGTGTAGAATGATGTGTGGAATGATGTGTGGAATGATGTGTGGAATGATGTGGTGGAATTGTGTGTGGAATGACGTGTGGAATGATGTGTGGAATGATGTGTGGACTGATGTGTGGAATGATGTGTGGAATGAGGTGTGCAATGATGTGTAGAATAATGTGTGGAATGATGCGTCGAATAATGCGTTGAATGATGTGTGGATCGATGTGTGGAATGACTTGTGGAATGCTGTGTGGAATGATTAGTGGAATGATGTGTGGAATGATGTGTGGAATGATGTGTAGAATGATGTGTGGAATGATGTGTGGAATGATGTGTGGAATGATGTGGTGGAATTGTGTGTGGAATGACGTGTGGAATGATGTGTGGAATGATGTGTGGAAAGATGAGTGGAATGGGGTATGGAATGAGGTGTGGAATGATGTGTGGAATGATGTGTGGAATGATGTGTGGAATGATGTGTGGAATGATGTGTAGAATTACGTGTGGAATGATGTGTGCAATGATGTGTGGAATGATGTGTGGAATGATGCGTCGAATGATGCGTTGAATGATGTGTAGATTGATGTGTGGAATGACTTGTCGAATGCTGTGTGGAATCATGAGTGGAATGCTGTGTGGAATGATGTGTGGAATGATGTGTGGAATGATGTGGTGGAATGATGTGTGGAATGATATGTGGATTGATGTGTGAAATGAATTGTGGAATGTTGTGTGAAATGATGAGTAGAATGATGTGTAGAATGATTTGTGGAATGATGTGTGGAATGAGGTGTTAAATGATATGTGGAATGATGTGTGGAATGATGTGTGGAATGCTGTGTGGAATGAGGTGTGGAATGTCGTTTGGAATGAGTTGTGCAATGATGTGTGGAATGAGGTGTGGAATAATCTGTGGAATGAGGTACGGAATGGGGTGTGGAATTATGTGTGGAATGATATATGGAAGATGTTTGGAATGTTGTGTGGAATGATGTGTGGAATGATGTGTGGAACGATGTGTGGAATGATGCGTGGAATGATATGTGGATTAATGTGTGGAATGAATTGTGGAATGATGTGTGGAATGATCAGTGGAATGATGTGCGGAATGATGTGCTAAAGGATGTTTAGAATGAGATGTGGAATGATGTATGGAATGATTTGTGGAATGAGGAGTGGAATGATGTGTGGAATGATGTGTGGAATGATGTGTGGAATGATGTGTGGAATGAGGTGCTAAATTAATGTGGAATGAAGTGTCGAATGATTTGTCCGATGATGTGTGGAATGATGTTTGGAATGATTTATGGAATGATGTATGAAATGATGTGTGGAATGAGGTGCGGAATGATGTTTGGAATGATGTGTGGAATGATGTGTGGAATGATGTGTTGATTGATGTGTGGATTGAGGTGTGGAATGATATGTGGAATGGTGTGTGGAATGATGTGTGGGATGATGTGTGGAATGAGGTTTGGAATGATGTGTGGAATGATGTGTGGAATGAGGTGTGGAATGTCGTGTGGAATGAGTTGTGCAATGATGTGTGGAATGAGGTGTGGAATGATCTGTGGAATGAGGGGCGGAATGAAGTGTGGAATGATGTGTGGAATAATGTTTGGAATGATGTGTGGAATGTTGTGTGGAATGATGTGTGGAATGATGTGTGGAACGATGTGTAGAATGATGCGTGGAATGATATGTGGATTGATGTGTGGAATGAATTGTGGAATGCTGTGTGGAATGATGAGTGGAATGACGTGTGGAATGATGTGTGGAATGATGTTTAGAATGAGATGTGGGATGATGTGTGGAATAATTTATGGAATGAGGTTTGGAATGATGTGTGGAATGATGTGTCCAATGATGCGTGGAATGATGCGTGGAATGATGTTTGGAATCAATTGTGGAATGATGCGTGGAATGATCAGTGGAATGACGTGCGGAATGATGTGCGGAATGATGTTTAGAATGAGGTGTGGAATGATGTATGGAATGATTTGTGGAATTAGGAGTGGAATGATGTGTGGGATGATGTGTGGAATGATGTGTGGAATGATGTGTGGAATGATGTTTGGAACAATGTGTGGAATGATGTGTGGAATGATGTGTGGATTGATGTGTAGATTGGGGTGTGGAATGATGTGTGAAATGATGTGTGGAATGATGTGTGGAATGATGTGTGGAATGATGCGTGGAATGAGGTTCGACATGAATGTGGAATGAAGTATGGAATGATTGGTCGGATGATGTGCGGAATGATGTTTGGAATGATGTGTGGAATGATTTATGGAATGATGTGTGGAATGAGGTGTGGAATGATGTTTGGAATGATGTGTGGAATGATGTGTCCAATGATGCGTGGAATGATGCGTGGAATGATGTTTGGAATCAATTGTGGAATGATGTGTGGAATGATCAGTGGAATGACGTGCGGAATGTTGTGCGGAATTATGTTTAGAATGAGGTGTGGAATGATGTATGGAATGATTTGTGGAATTAGGAGTGGAATGATGTGTGGGATGATGTGTGGAATGATGTGTGGAATGATGTGTGGAATGATGTTTGGAACAATGTGTGGAATGATGTGTGGAATGATGTGTGGATTGATGTGTAGATTGGGGTGTGGAATGATGTGTGAAATGATGTGTGGAATGATGTGTGGAATGATGTGTGGAATGATGCGTGGAATGAGGTTCGACATGAATGTGGAATGAAGTATGGAATGATTGGTCGGATGATGTGCGGAATGATGTTTGGAATGATGTGTGGAATGATTTATGGAATGATGTGTGGAATGAGGTGTGGAATGATGTTTGGAATGATGTGTGGAATGATGTGTGGAATGCTGTGTGGATTGATGTGTAGATTGAGGTGTGGAATGATATGTGGAATGATGTGTGGAATGAAGTGTGCAATGATGTGTGGAATGACGTGTGGAACGTTGTTTGGAATGTTGTGTGGAATGATGTATGGAATGATGTGTGGAATGAGGTGTGGAATGAGGTGTGGAATGATATTTGGAATGATGTGTGGAATGATGTGTGGAATGATGTGTGGATTGATGTGTGTATTGAGGTTTGGAATGATATGTGGAATGTTGTGTGGAATAATGTGTGCGATGATGTGTGGAATGATGTTTGGAATGATGTGTGGATTGATGTGATGAATGAGGTGCGGAATGAATGAGGAATGATGTGTGGAATGGTGTGTGGAATGATGTGTGGAATGATGTTTGGAATCATGTGTGGAATGATGTGTGGAATGATGTTTGGAATGATGTGTGGAATGATGTGTAGAATGAGGTATGGAATGATGGGTGGAATGATGTTTGGAATGTTGTGTGGAATGATGCGTGGAATTACGGGTGGAATGAGTTCTGGAATGATGTGTGCAATGTGATGTGGAATGAGGTTTGGAATGATGTGTGGAATGAGGTGTGGAATGATGTGCGGAATGATGTGTTGAATGATGTGTGTAATGAGGTTTGGAATAATGTGTGGAATGATGTGTGGAATGACGTGTGGAATGACGTGTGGAATGATGTGTGGAATGATGTGTGGAATGATGTGAGGAATGAGGTGTGGAATCATTTGTTGGATGGTGTGTGGAATGATGTGTGGAATGATGTTTTAAATGATATGTGGAATGATGTGTGGAATGATGTGTGGAATGACGTGTGGAATGAGGTTTGGAATGATGTGGAATGATTTGTGGCATGAATTGTGGCATGATGTGGTGGAATGATGTGTGGAATGATGTGTGGAATGATGTGCGGAATGATGTGTGGAATGATGTGTGGAATGATGTGTGGAATGATGTGTGGAAAGTTGTGTGGAATGGGGTATGGAATGAGGTGTGGAATGAAGTGTGGAATGATGTATGGAATGATATGTGGAATGATGTGTAGAATGATGTGTGGAATGTTATGTGCAATGATGTGTGGAATGATGTGTGCAATGATGCGTCGAATGATGCGTTGAATGCTGTGAGGATTGATGTGTGGAATGACTTGTGGAATGCTGTGTGGAATGATGAGTGCAATGATGTGTGGAATGATGTGTGAAATGATGTGTGGAATGATGTGGTGGAATGATGTGTGGAATGATATGTGGATTGATGTTTGAAATGAATTGTGGAATGCTGTGTGGAATGATGAGTGGAATGATGTGTGGAATGATGTGTGGAATGATGTGTGGAATGAGGTGTTAAATGATATGTGGAATGATGTGTGGAATAATGTGTGGAATGATGTGTAGAATGATGTGTGGAATGAGATTTGGAATGATGTGTGGAATGATGTGTGGAATGATGTGTGGAATGATGTGGTGGAATGATTTGTGGAATGATGTGTGGAATAATGTGCGGAATGATGTGTGGAATGATGTGTGGAAAGATGTGTGGAATGTGGTAGGAATGTGGTGTAGAATGATGTGTGGAATGATTTGTGGAATGATGTGTGGAATGATGTGTGGAATGATTTGTGGAATGATGTGTGGAATGATGTGCGGAATGATGTGTGGAATGATGTATGGAATGATTTGTGGAATTAGGAGTGGAATGATGTGTGGGATGATGTGTGGAATGATGTGTGGAATGATGTGTGGAATGATGTTTGGAACAATGTGTGGAATGATGTGTGGAATGATGTGTGGATTGATGTGTAGATTGGGGTGTGGAATGATGTGTGAAATGATGTGTGGAATGATGTGTGGAATGATGTGTGGAATGATGCGTGGAATGAGGTTCGACATGAATGTGGAATGAAGTATGGAATGATTGGTCGGATGATGTGCGGAATGATGTTTGGAATGATGTGTGGAATGATTTATGGAATGATGTGTGGAATGAGGTGTGGAATGATGTTTGGAATGATGTGTGGAATGATGTGTCCAATGATGCGTGGAATGATGCGTGGAATGATGTTTGGAATCAATTGTGGAATGATGTGTGGAATGATCAGTGGAATGACGTGCGGAATGTTGTGCGGAATTATGTTTAGAATGAGGTGTGGAATGATGTATGGAATGATTTGTGGAATTAGGAGTGGAATGATGTGTGGGATGATGTGTGGAATGATGTGTGGAATGATGTGTGGAATGATGTTTGGAACAATGTGTGGAATGATGTGTGGAATGATGTGTGGATTGATGTGTAGATTGGGGTGTGGAATGATGTGTGAAATGATGTGTGGAATGATGTGTGGAATGATGTGTGGAATGATGCGTGGAATGAGGTTCGACATGAATGTGGAATGAAGTATGGAATGATTGGTCGGATGATGTGCGGAATGATGTTTGGAATGATGTGTGGAATGATTTATGGAATGATGTGTGGAATGAGGTGTGGAATGATGTTTGGAATGATGTGTGGAATGATGTGTGGAATGCTGTGTGGATTGATGTGTAGATTGAGGTGTGGAATGATATGTGGAATGATGTGTGGAATGAAGTGTGCAATGATGTGTGGAATGACGTGTGGAACGTTTTTTGGAATGTTGTGTGGAATGATGTATGGAATGATGTGTGGAATGAGGTGTGGAATGAGGTGTGGAATGATATTTGGAATGATGTGTGGAATGATGTGTGGAATGATGTGTGGATTGATGTGTGTATTGAGGTTTGGAATGATATGTGGAATGTTGTGTGGAATAATGTGTGCGATGATGTGTGGAATGATGTTTGGAATGATGTGTGGATTGATGTGATGAATGAGGTGCGGAATGAATGAGGAATGATGTGTGGAATGGTGTGTGGAATGATGTGTGGAATGATGTTTGGAATCATGTGTGGAATGATGTGTGGAATGATGTTTGGAATGATGTGTGGAATGATGTGTAGAATGAGGTATGGAATGATGGGTGGAATGATGTTTGGAATGTTGTGTGGAATGATGCGTGGAATTACGGGTGGAATGAGTTCTGGAATGATGTGTGCAATGTGATGTGGAATGAGGTTTGGAATGATGTGTGTAATGAGGTTTGGAATAATGTGTGGAATGATGTGTGGAATGACGTGTGGAATGACGTGTGGAATGATGTGTGGAATGATGTGTGGAATGATGTGAGGAATGAGGTGTGGAATCATTTGTTGGATGGTGTGTGGAATGATGTGTGGAATGATGTTTTAAATGATATGTGGAATGATGTGTGGAATGATGTGTGGAATGACGTGTGGAATGAGGTTTGGAATGATGTGGAATGATTTGTGGCATGAATTGTGGCATGATGTGGTGGAATGATGTGTGGAATGATGTGTGGAATGATGTGCGGAATGATGTGTGGAATGATGTGTGGAATGATGTGTGGAATGATGTGTGGAAAGTTGTGTGGAATGGGGTATGGAATGAGGTGTGGAATGAAGTGTGGAATGATGTATGGAATGATATGTGGAATGATGTGTAGAATGATGTGTGGAATGTTATGTGCAATGATGTGTGGAATGATGTGTGCAATGATGCGTCGAATGATGCGTTGAATGCTGTGAGGATTGATGTGTGGAATGACTTGTGGAATGCTGTGTGGAATGATGAGTGCAATGATGTGTGGAATGATGTGTGAAATGATGTGTGGAATGATGTGGTGGAATGATGTGTGGAATGATATGTGGATTGATGTTTGAAATGAATTGTGGAATGCTGTGTGGAATGATGAGTGGAATGATGTGTGGAATGATGTGTGGAATGATGTGTGGAATGAGGTGTTAAATGATATGTGGAATGATGTGTGGAATAATGTGTGGAATGATGTGTAGAATGATGTGTGGAATGAGATTTGGAATGATGTGTGGAATGATGTGTGGAATGATGTGTGGAATGATGTGGTGGAATGATTTGTGGAATGATGTGTGGAATAATGTGCGGAATGATGTGTGGAATGATGTGTGGAAAGATGTGTGGAATGTGGTAGGAATGTGGTGTAGAATGATGTGTGGAATGATTTGTGGAATGATGTGTGGAATGATGTGTGGAATGATTTGTGGAATGATGTGTGGAATGATGTGCGGAATGATGTGTGGAATGATGTGTGGAATGATGTGTGGAATGATGTGTGGAAAGATGTGTGGAATGGGGTATGGAATGAGGTGTGGAATGAAGTGTGGAATGATGTATGGAATGATGTGTGGAATGATGTGTGGAATGATGTGCTGAATGATGTGTGGAATGATATGTGCAATGCTGTGTGGATTGATGTGTGGAATTACTTGTGGAATGCTGTGTGGAATGATGAGTGGAATGATGTGTGGAATGATGTGTGGAATGATGTGTGGAATTATGTGGTGGAATGATGTGTGGAATGATATGTGGATTGATATGTGAAATGAATTGTGGAATGCTATGTGGAATGATGAGTAGAATGATGTGTGGAATGATGTGTGGAATGATGTGTGGAATGAATTGTTAAATGATACGTGGAATGATGTGTGGAATGATGTGTGGAATGATGTGTGGAATGAGGTGTGGAATGTCGTGTGGAATGAGTTGTGCAATGATGTGTGGAATGAGGTGCGGAATGATCTGTGGAATGAGGTGCGGAATGTTGTGTGGAATGATGTGTGGAATGTTGTCTGGAACGATGCGTGGAATGAGGCGTGGCATGATATGTGGCTTGATGAGTGGGATGAATTGTGGAATGCTGTGTGGAATGATGAGAGGAATGATGTGTGGAATGATGTGTGGAATGATGTTTAGAATGACATGTGGGATGATGTGTGGAATAATTTGTGGAATGAGGTGTGGAATGATGTGTGGAATGATGTATGGAATGATGTGTGGAATGAGGTGTGGATTGATGTTTGGAATGATGTGTGGAATGATGTGTGTAATGTTGTGTGGATTGATGTGTAGATTGAGGTGTGGAATGATGTGTGGAATGATGTGTGGAATGATGTGTGGGATGATGTGTGGAATGATGTTTGGAATGATGTGTGGAATGATGTGTGGAATGAGGTGCGGCATGAATGAGGAATGATGTGTGGAATGATGTGTGGAATGATGTGTGGAAAGATGTGTGGAATGGGGGATGGAATGAGGCGTAGAATGATGATTGGAATGATGTGTGGAATGCTGTGTGGAATGATGTGTGGAATGATGTGTAGAATGATGTGTGGAATGATGTGTGCAATGATGTGTGGAATGGTGTGTGGAATGATGCGTCGAATGATGCGTTGAATGATGTGTGGATTGATGTGTGGAATGACTTGTGGAATGCTGTGTGGAATAATGTGTGGAATAATGTGTGGAATGATGTGTGGAATGATGTGTAGAATGATGTGTGGAATGATGTGTGCAATGATGTGTGGAATGGTGTGTGGAATGATGCGTCGAATGATGCGTTGAATGATGTGTGGATTGATGTGTGGAATGAGTTGTGGAATGCTGTGTGGAATAATGTGTGGAATAATGTGTGGAATGATGTGTGGAATGATGTGTGGAATGATGTGTGGAATGATGTGTGGATTGATGTGTGGAATGTTGTGCGGAATGATGTGTGGAATGATGTGTGGAATGATGTGTGGAATGATGTGTGGAAAGATGTGTGGAATGGGGTATGGAATGAGGTGTGGAATGAAGTATGGAATGATGTATGGAATGATGTGTGGAATGATGTGTGGAATGATGTGCAGAATGATGTGTCGAATGCAGTGTGCAATGATGTGTGGAATGATGTGTGGAATGATCCGTCGATGATGCGTTAAAGATGTGTGGATTGATGTGTGGAATTACTTGTGGAATGCTGTGTGGAATGATGAGTGGAATGCTGTGTGGAATGATGTGTGGAATGATGTGTGGAATTATGTGGTGGAATGATGTGTGGAATGATATGTGGATTGATATGTGAAATGAATTGTGGAATGCTGTTTGGAATGATGAGTAGAATGATGTGTGGAATGATGTGTGGAATGATGTGTGGAATGAGGTGTTAAATGATATGTGGAATGATGTTTGGAATGATGTGTGGAATGATGTGTGGAATGAGGTGTGGAATGTCGTGTGGGATGAGTTGTGCAATGATGTGTGGAATGTGGTGTGGAATTATCTGTGGAATGAGGTGCGGAATGTTGTGTGGAATGATGTGTGGAATGTTGTCTGGAACGATGCGTGGAATGAGGCGTGGCATGATATGTGGCTTGATGAGTGGAATGAATTGTGGAATGGTGTGTGGAATGATGAGTGGAATGATGTGTGGAATGATGTATGGAATGATGTTTAGAATGAGATGTGGGTAGATGTGTGGAATAATTCTTGGAATGAGGTGTGGAATGATGTGTGGAATGATGTATGGAATGATGTGTGGAATGAGGTGTGGAATGATGTTTGGAATGATGTGTGGATTGATGTGTGGATTGAGGTGTGCAATGATGTGTGGAATGATGTGTGGAATGATGTGTGGGATGATGTGTGGAATGATGTTTGGAATTAGTGTGGAATGCTGTGTGGAATGAGGTGCGGAATGAATGAGGAATGATGTGTGGAATGATGTGTGGAATGATGTATGGAATGAGGTATGCAATGTCTTGTGGAATGAGTTGTGCAATGTTGTGTGTAATGAGTTGTGGAATGATCTGTGGAATGAGGTGCTGAATGAGGTGTGGAATGATGTGTGGAATGATGTTTGGAATGATGTGTGGAATGTTGAGTGGAATAATGTGTGGAATGATGTGTGGAACGATGTGTAGAATGATGTTTGGAATGATGTTTGGAATGATGAGTGGAATAATGTGTGGAATGATGTGTGGAACGATGTGTAGAATGATGCGTGGAATGATATGTGGATTGATGTATGGAATGAATTGAGGAATGCTGTGTGGAATGATGTGTGGAATGATGTGTGGAATGATGTGTGGCATGATGTTTAGAATGAGATGTGGGATGATGTGTGGAATAATTTGTGGAATGAGGTTTGGAATGATGTGTGGAATGATGTGTGCAATGTTGCGTGGAATGATGCGTGGAATGATGTTTGGAATGAATTGTGGAATGATGTGTGTAATGATCAGTGGAATGATGTGCGGAATGATGTGTGGAATGATGTTTAGAATGAGGTGTGGAATGATGTATGGAATGATTTGTGGAATGAGGAGTGGAATGATGTGTGGAATGATATGTGGAATGAGGTGTGGAATGATGTATGGAATGAGGTGCTACATGAATGTGGAATGAAGTGTGGAATGATTTGTCGGATGACGTGTGGAATGATGTTTGGAATGATGTGTGGAATGATGTATGGAATGCTGTGTGGAATGAGGTGTGGAATGATGTTTGGAATGATGTGTGGAATGATGTGTTGAATGATGTGTGGATAGATGTGTGGATTGAGGTGTGGAATGACATGTGGAATGATGTGTGGAATGATGTGTGGGATGATGTCTGGAATGATGTGTGCAATGATGTGTGGAATGAGGTTTGGAATGATGTGTGGAATGAGGTGTGGAATGATGTGCGGAATCATGTGTTGAATGATGTGTGTAATGAGGTTTGGAATAATGTGTGGAATAATGTGTGGAATGACGTGTGGAATGATGTGTGTAATGAGGTTTGGAATAATGTGTGGAATAATGTGTGGAATGACGTGTGGAATGACGTGTGCAATGATGTGTGGAATGATGTTTTAAATGATATGTGGAATGATGTGTGGAATGATGTGTGGAATGATGTGTGTATTGAGGTTTGGAATGATGTATGGAATGATGTGTGGAATGATGTGTGGAATGATGTGGTGGAATGATGTATGGAATGATGTGTGGAATGATGTGCGGAATGATGTGTGGAATGATGTGTGGAATGATGTGTGGAATGATGTGTGGAAAGATGTGTGGAATGGTCTATGGAATGATGTGTGGAATGATGTGTGGAATGATGTGTGGAATGATGTGTGGAATGATGTGTGGAAAGATGTGTGGTATGGGGTATGGAATTATGTGTGGAATGTTGTGTGGAATGATGTGTGGAATGATGTGTGGAGCGATGTTTGGAATGATGCGTGGAATCATATGTGGATTGATGTGTGGAATGAATTGTGGAATGTTGTGTGGAATGATGAGAGGAATGATGTGTGGAATGATGTGTGGAATAATGTTTAGAATGAGATGTGGGATGATGTGTGGAATAATTTGTTGAATGAGGTGTGGAATGATGTGTGGATTGATGTGTGGATTGAGGTGTGGAATGAAATGTGGAATGATGTGTGGAATGATGTGTGGAATGATGTTTGGAATGATGTGTGGAGTGAAGTGTGCAATGAGTTGCGGAATGAATGAGAAATGATGTGAGGAATGATGTGTGGAATGATGTGTGGAATGATGTTTGGAATGATGTGTGGAATGATGTGTAGAATGATGTATCGAATAATGGGTGGAATGATGTGTGGAATGTTGTGTGGAATGATGCGCGGAATGACGGGTGGAATGAGTTCTGGAATGATGAGTGGATTGATGTGTGGAATGATGTGGTGGAATGATGTGTGGAATGATGTGTGGAATGATGTGCGGAATGATGTGTGGAATGATGTGTGGAATGATGTGTGGAATGATGTGTGGAAAGATGTGTGTAATGGGGTATGGAATGAGGTGTGGAATGTAGTGTGGAATGACGTATGGAATGATGTGCGGAATGATGTGTGGAATGATGTGCAGAATGATGTGTCGAATGCAGTATGCAATGATGTGTGGAATGATGTGTGGAATGATCCGTCGAATGATGCGTTGAATGATGTGTGGATTGATGTGTGGAATTACTTGTGGAATGCTGTGTGGAATGATGAGTGGAATGTTGTGTGGAATGATGTGTGGAATGATGTGTGGAATTATGTGGTGGAATGATGTGTGGAATGATATGTGGATTGATATGTGAAATGAATTGTGGAATTATCTGTGGAATGAGGTGCGGAATGTTGTGTGGAATGATGTGTGGAATGTTGTCTGGAACGATGCGTGGAATGAGGCGTGGCATGATATGTGGCTTGATGAGTGGAATGAATTGTGGAATGGTGTGTGGAATGATGAGTGGAATGATGTGTGGAATGATGTATGGAATGATGTTTAGAATGAGATGTGGGATGATGTGTGGAATAATTCTTGGAATGAGGTGTGGAATGATGTGTGGAATGATGTATGGAATGATGTGTGGAATGAGGTGTGGAATGATGTTTGGAATGATGTGTGGAATGATGTGTGTAATGATGTGTGGATTGATGTGTGGATTGAGGTGTGGAATGATATGTGGAATGATGTGTGGAATGATGTGTGGGATAATGTGTGGAATGACGTTTGGAATTAGTGTGGAATGATGTGTGGAATGAGGTGCGGAATGAATGAGGAATGATGTGTGGAATGATGTGTGGAATGATGTATGGAATGAGCTGTGGAATGTCTTGTGGAATGAGTTGTGCAATGATGTGTGGAATGAGGTGTGGAATGATCTGTGGAATGAGGTGCTGAATGAGGTGTGGAATGATGTGTGGAATGATGTTTGGAATGATGTGTGGAATGTTGAGTGGAATAATGTGTGGAATGATGTGTGGAACGATGTGTAGAATGATGTTTGGAATGATGTTTGCAATGATGAGTGGAATAATGTGTGGAATGATGTTTGCAATGATGAGTGGAATAATGTGTGGAATGATGTCTGGAACGATGTGTAGAATGATGCGTGGAATGATATGTGGATTGATGTATGGAATGAATTGAGGAATGCTGTGTGGAATGATGTGTGGAATGATGTGTGGAATGATGTGTGGCATGATGTTTAGAATGAGATGTGGGATGATGTGTGGAATAATTTGTGGAATGAGGTTTGGAATGATGTGTGGAATGATGTATGCAATGATGCGTGGAATGATGCGTGGAATGATGTTTGGAATGAATTGTGGAATGATGTGTGTAATGATCAGTGGAATGATGTGCGGAATGATGTGTGGAATGATGTTTAGAATGAGGTGTGGAATGATGTATGGAATGAGGTGCTACATGAATGTGGAATGAAGTGTGGAATGATTTGTCGGATGACGTGTGGAATGATGTTTGGAATGATGTGTGGAATGATGTATGGAATGCTGTGTGGAATGAGGTGTGGAATGATGTTTGGAATGATTTGTGGAATGATGTGTGGAATGATGTGTGGATTGACGTGTGGATTGAGGTGTGGAATGACATGTGGAATGATGTTTGGAATGATGTGTGGGATGATGTGTGGAATGATGTTTGGAATGATGTGTGGAATGATGTGTGGAATGAGGTGCGGAATGAATGAGGAATGATGTGTGGAATGGTGTGTGGAATGATGTGTGGAATGATGTTTGGAATGATGTGTGGAATGTTGTGTGGAATGATGCGTGGAATGTAGGGTGGAATGAGTTCTGGAATGATGTGTGCAATGATGTGTGGAATGAGGTTTGTAATGATGTGTGGAATGAGGTGTGGAATGATGTGCGGAATCATGTGTTGAATGATGTGTGTAATGATGTTTGGAATAATGTGTGGAATAATGTGTGGAATGACGTGTGGAATGACGTGTGGAATGATGTGTGTAATGCGGTTTGGAATAATGTGTGGAATGACAAGTGGAATGACGTGTGGAATGATGTGTGGAATGATGTTTTAAATGATATGTGGAATGATGTGTGGAATGATGTGTGGAATGATGTGTGTATTGAGGTTTGGAATGATGTATGGAATGATGTATGGAATGATGTGTGGAATGATGTGTGGAATGATGTGTAGAATGATGTGTGGAATGATGCGTCGAATGATGCGTTGAATGATGTGTGGATTGATGTGTGGAATGATTTGTGGAATGCTGTGTGGAATGGTGAGTGGAATGATGTGTGGAATGATGTGTGGAATGACGTGTGAAATGATGTGTGGAATGATGTGTGGAATGATGTGTGGAATGATGTGTGGAATGATGTGGTGGAATGATGTGTGGAATGATGTGTGGAATGATGTGCTGAATGATGTGTGGAATGATATGTGGAATGATGTGTGGAATGATGTGTCGAAAGATGTGTGGAATGGGGTATGGAATGAGGTGTGGAATGATGTGTGGAATGATGTGTGGAATGATGTGTGGAATGATGTGTGGAATGATGTGTAGAATGATGTGTGGAATGATGTGTACAATGATGTGTGGAATGATGTGTGGAATGATGCGTCGAATGATGCGTTGAATGATGTGTGGATTGATGTGTGGAATGACTTGTGGAATGATGTGTGGAATGATATGTGGATTGATGTGTGAAATGAATTGTGGAATGATGTGTGCAATGAGGTGTTAAATGACATGTGGAATGATGTGTTGAATGATGTGTGGAATGATGTGTGGAATGAGGTGTGGAATGTCGTGTGGAATGAGTTGTGCAATGGTGTGTGGAATGAGGAGTGGAATGATCTGTGGAATGAGGTGCGGAATGGGGTGTGGAATGATGTTTGGAATGATGTTTGGAATGATGTGTGGAATGTTGTGTGGAATGATGTGTGGAATGATGTGTGGAGCGATGTGTGGAATGATGCGTGGAATCATATGTGGATTGATGTGTGGAATGAATTGTGGAATGTTGTGTGGAATGATGAGAGGAATGATGTGTGGAATGATGTGTGGAATAATGTTTAGAATGAGATGTGGGATGATGTGTGGAATAATTTGTTGAATGAGGTGTGGAATGATGTGTGGAATGATGTGTGCAATGATACGTGGAATGATGCGTGGAATGATGTTAGGAAGGAATTGTGGAATGATGTGTGGAATGATCAGTGGAATGATGTGCGGAATGATGTGTGGAATGATGTTTAGAATGAGGTGTGGAATGATGTATGGAATGATTTGTGGAATGAGGAGTGGAATGATTTGTGGAATGATGTGTGGAATGATGTGTGGAATGATGTGTGGAATGATTTGTCGGATGATGTGTGGAATGATGTTTGGAATGATGTTTGGAATGATGTGTGGAATGATGTGTTTAATGATGTGTGGATTGATGTGTGGATTGAGGTGTGGAATGAAATGTGGAATGATGTGTGGAATGATGTGTGGAATGATGTGTAGAATGATGTTCGGAATGATGTGTGGAGTGAAGTGTGAAATGAGGTGCGGAATGAATGAGGAATGATGTGAGGAATGATGTGTGGAATTATGTGTGGAATGATGTTTGGAATGATGTGTGGAATGATGTGTAGAATGATGTATGGAATGATGGGTGGAATGATGTGTGGAATGTTGTGTGGAATGATGCACGGAATGACGGGTGGAATGAGTTCTGGAATGATGTGTGCAATGATGTGTGGAATGATGTGTGGAATGATATTTGAAATGATGTGTGGAATGAGGTGTTAAATGATATGTGGAATTATGTGTGGAATGATGTGTTGAATGATGTGTGGAATGAGGTGTGGAATGTCGTGTGGAATGAGTTGTGCAATGATGTCTGGAACGATGCGTGGAATGAGGCGTGGCATGATATGTGCATTGATGTGTGAAATGAATTGTGGAATGCTGTGTGGAATGATGAGTGGAATGATGTGTGGAATGATGTGTGGAATGAGGTGTTAAATGATATGTGGAATTATGTGTGGAATGATGTGTTGAATGATGTGTGGAATGAGGTGTGGAATGTCGTGTGGAATGAGTTGTGCAATGATGTGTGGAATGAGGTGTGGAATGATCTAATGAATGAGGTGCGGAATGGGGTGAGGAATGATGTGTGGAATGATGTTTGAAATGATGTGTGGAATGTTGTGTGGAATGATCTGTGGAATGATGTGTGGAACTATGTGTGGAATGATGCGTGGAATGATATGTGGATTGATGTGTGAAATGAATTGTGGAATGCTGTGTGGAATGATGAGAGGAATGATGTGTGGAATGATGCGTGGAATGATGTTTAGAATGAGATGTGGGATGATGTGTGGAATAATTTGTGGAATGAGGTATGGAATGATGAGTGGAATGAAGTGTGGAATGATGTGTGGAATGATGTTTAGAATGAAATGTGGGATGATGTGTGGAATAATTTGTGGAATGAGGTGTGGAATGATGTGTGGAATGATGTGTGCAATGATGCGTGGAATGATGCGTGGAATGATGTTTGGAATGAATTGTGGAATGATGTGTGGAATGATCAGTGGAATGATGTGCGGAATGATGTGTGGAATGATGTTTAGAATGAGGTGTGGAATGATGTCTGGAATGATTTGTTGAATGAGGACTGGAATGATGTGTGGAATGATGTGTGGAATGATGTGTGGAATAATGTGTGGAATGAGGTGCTAAATGAATGTGGAATGAAGTGTGGAATGATTTGTCGGATGATGTGTGGAATGATGTTTGGAATGATGTGTGGAATGAAGTATGGAATGATGTGTGGAATGAGGTGCGGAATGATGTTTGCAATGATGTGTGGAATCATGTGTGGAATGATGTGTGGATTAATGTGTGGATTGAGCTGTGGAATGATATGTGGAATGATGTGTGGAATGATGTGTGGAATGATGTGTGGAATGATGTTTGGAATGATGTGTGGAATGATGTGTGGATTGAGGTGGTGAATGAATGAGGAATGATGTGTGGAATGATGTGTGGAATGATGTGTGGAATGAGGTCTGGAATGTCGTGTGGAATGAGTTGTGCAATGATGTGTGGAATGAGGTGTGGAATGATCCATCGAATGAGGTGCGGAATGAGGTGTGGAATGATGTGTGGAATGATGTGTGGAATGATGTGTGGAACGATGTGTAGAATTATGCGTGGAATGATATGTGGATTGATGTGTGGAATGAATTATGGAATGCTGTGTGGAATGATGAGTGGAATGATGTGAGGAATGATGTGTGGAATGATGTTAAGAATGAGATGTGTGATGATTTTTGGAATAATTTGTGGAATGAGGATTAGAATGATGTGTGGAATGATGTATGCAATGATGCGTGGAATGTGCGTGGAATGATGTTTGGAATGAATTGTGGAATGATGTGTGGAATGATCAGGGGAATGATGTGCGGAATGATGTGTGGAATGATGTTTAGAATGAGGTGTGAAATGATATATGGAATGGTTTGTGGAATGAGGAGTGGAATGATGTGTGGAATGATGTGTGGAATGATGTGTGGAATGAGGTGCTACATGAATGTGGAATGAAGTGTGGAATGGTTTGTCGGATGATGTGTGGAATGATGTTTGGAATGATGTGTGGAATGATGTGTGGATTGAGGTTTGGAATGATATGTGGAATGATGTGTGGAATAATGTGTGGGATGATGTGTGGAATGAGGTGCGGAATGATGTGTGGAATGATGTGTGGGATGATGTGTGGAATGATGTTTGGAATGATGTGTGGAATGATGTGTGGAATGAGGTGCGGAATAAATGAGGAATGATGCGTGGAATGGTGTGTGGAATGACATGTGGAATGATGTTTGGAATGATGTGTGGAATGATGTGTAGAATGAGGTGTGGAATGATGGGTGGAATGATGTGTGGAATGTTGTGGGGAATGATGTGTGGAATGATGTGTGGAATGATGTGTAGAATGATGTGTGGAATGATGTGTGGATTGATGTGTGGAATGCCTTGTGGAATGCTGTGTGGAATGAAGTTTGGAATGATGTGTGGAATCATGTGTGGAATGATGTTTGGAATGATGTGTGGAATGATGTGTAGAATGAGGTACGGAATGATGGGTGGAATGATGTTTGGAATGTTGTGTGGAATGATGCGTGGAATGACGGGTGGAATGAGTTCTGGAATGATGGTGCAATGATGTGTGGAATGAGGTTTGGAATGATGTGTGGAAAGAGGTGTGGAATGATGTGCGGAATGATGTGTTGAATTATGTGTGTAATGAGGTTTGGAATAATGTGTGGAATGATGTGTGGAATGACGTGTGCAATGACGTGTGGAATGATGTGTAAAATGATGTGTGGAATGATGTGTGGAATGAGGTGTGGAATCATTTGTTGGATGGTGTGTGGAATGATGTGTGGAATGATGTTTTAAATAATATGTGGAATGATGTGTGGAATGATGTGTGGAATGATGTGTGGAATGAGGATTGGAATGATGTGGAATGATGTGTGGCATGAATTGTGGAATGATGTGGTGGAATGATGTGTGGAATGATGTGTGGAATGATGTGCGGAATGATGTGTGGAATGATGTGTGGAATGATGTGTGGAATGATGTGTGGAAAGATGTGTGGAATGGGGTATGGAATGAGGTGTGGAATGATATGTGGAATGATGTGTGGAATGATGTGTGGAATGATGTGTGGAATGAGGTGTTAAATGATATGTGGAATGATGTGTGGAATGATGTGTGGAATGATGTGTGCAATGATGTGTGGAATGAGGTTTGGAATGATGTGTGGAATGATGTGTGGAATGATGTGTGGAATGATGTGGTGGAATGATGTGTGGAATGATGTGTGGAATGATGTGCGGAATGATGTGTGGAATGATGTGTGGAAAGATGTGTGGAATGGGGTATGGAATGGAGTGTAGAATGATGTGTGGAATGATGTGTGGAATGCTGTGTGGAATGATGTGTGGAATGATGTGTAGAATGATGTGTGGAATGATGTGTGGAATGATGTGGTGGAATGATGTGTGGAATGATGTGTGGAATGATGTGCGGAATGATGTGTGGAATGATGTGTGGAATGATGTGTGGAATGATGTGTGGAAAGATGTGTGGAATGGGATATGGAATGGAGTGTAGAATGATGTGTTGAATGATGTGTGGAATGCTGTGTGGAATGATGTGTGGAATGATGTGTAGAATGATGTGTGGAATGATGTGTGCAATGATGTGTGGAATGATGTGTGGAATGATGCGTCGAATGATGCGTTGAATGATGTGTGGATTGGTGTGTGGAATGACTTGTGGAATGCTGTGTGGAATGATGAGTGGAATGATGTGTGGAATGATATGTGGATTGATGTGTGAAATGAATTGTGGAATGCTGTGTGGAATGATGAGTGGAATGATGTGTGGAATGATGTGTGGAATGATGTGTGGAATGAGATGTTAAATGATATGTGGAATTATGTGTGGAATGATATATGGAATGATGTGTGGAATGAGGTGTGGAATGTCGTGTGGAATGAGTTGTGCAATGATGTGTGGAATGAGGTGTGGAATGATTTTTGGAATGAGCTGCGGAATGGGGTGTGGAATGATGTGTGGAATGATGTTTGAAATGATGTGTGGAATGTTGTGTGGAATGATCTGTGGAATGATGTGTGGAACGATGTGTGGAATGATGCGTGGAATGATATGTGGATTGATGTGTGAAATGAATTGTGGAATGCTGTGTGGAATGATGAGAGGAATGATGTGTGGAATGATGTGTGGAATGATGTTTAGAATGAGATGTGGGATGATCTGTGGAATAATTTGTGGAATGAGGATTAGAATGATGTGTGGAATGATGTATGCAATGATGCGTGGAATGATGCGTGGAATGATGTTTGCAATGAATTGTGGAATGATGTGTGGAATGATCAGTGGAATGATGTGCGGAATGATGTGTGGAATGATGTTTAGAATGAGGTGTGGAATGATATATGGAATGATGAGTGGAATGAAGTGTGCAATGATGTGTGGAATGATGTTTAGAATGAGATGTGGCATGATGTGTGGAATAATTTGTGGAATGAGG
Source organism: Pristiophorus japonicus (assembly GCF_044704955.1). NCBI lineage: Eukaryota > Metazoa > Chordata > Chondrichthyes > Pristiophoridae > Pristiophorus > Pristiophorus japonicus. Next base: position 2,450,514 of record NW_027250649.1, read on the forward strand.
TGTGGAATGATGTGTGGAATGATGTGTGCAATGACGCATGGAATGATGTTTAGAATGAGGTGTGGAATGTTTTATGGAATGATTTGTTGAATGAGGAGTGGAATGATGTGTGGAATGATGTGTGGAATGATGTGTGGAATAATGTGTGGAAAGAGGTGCTAAATGAATATGGAATGAAGTGTGGAATGATTTGTCGGATGATGTGTGGAATGATGTTTGGAATGATGTGTGGAATGATGTGTGGAATGATCAGTGGAATGATGTGCGGAATGATGTGTGGAATGATGTTTAGAATGAGGTGTGGAATGATGTATGGAATGATTTGTTGAATGAGGAGTGGAATGATGTGTGGAATGATGTGTGGAATGATGTGTGGAATAATGTGTGGAATGAGGTGCTAAATGAATGTGGAATGAAGTGTGGAATGATTTGTCGGATGATGTGTGGAATGATGTTTGGAATGATGTGTGGAATGATGTATGGAATGATGTATGGAATGAGGTGCGGAATGATGTTTGGAATGATGTGTGGAATAATGTGTGGAATGATGTGTGGATTGATGTGTGGATTGAGGTGTGGAATGATATGTGGAATGATGTGTGGAATGATGTGTGGGATGGTGTGTGGAATGATGTCTGGAATGATGTGTGGAATGAGGTGGTGAATGAATGAGGAATGATGTGTGGAATGATGTGCGGAATGATGTGTGGAATGAGGTGTGGAATGTCGTGTGGAATGAGATGTGCAATGATGTGTGGAATGAGGTGTGGAATGATCTGTCGAATGAGGTGCGGAATGAGGTGTGGAATGATGTATGGAATGTTGTTTGTAATGATGTGTGGAATGTTGTGTGGAATGATGTGTGGAATGATGTGTGGAACGATGTGTAGAATTATGCGTGGAATGATATGTGGATTGATGTGTGGAATGAATCATGGAATGCTGTGTGGAATGCTGAGTGGAATGATGTGAGGAATGATGTGTGGAATGATGTTAAGAATGAGATGTGTGATGATGTGTGGAATAATTTGTGGAATGAGGATTAGAATGATGTGTGGAATGATGTATGCAATGATGCGTGGAATGATGCGTGGAATGATGTTTGCAATGAATTGTGGAATGATGTGTGGAATGATCAGTGGAATGATGTGCGGAATGATGTGTGGAATGATGTTTAGAATGAGGTGTGGAATGATATATGGAATGATTTGTGGAATGAGGAGTGGAATGATGTGTGGAATGATGTGTGGAATGTTGTGTGGAATGAGGTTATACATGAATGTGGAATGAAGTGTGGAATGATTTGTCGGATGATGTGTGGAATGATGCTTGGAATGATGTGTGGAATGAGGTGTGGAATGATGTTTGGAATGATGTGTGGAATGATGTGTGGAATGATGTGTGGATTGATGTGTGGATTGAGGTGTGGAATGATATGTGGAATGATGAGTGGAATGATGTGTGGGATGATGTGTGGAATGACGTGTGGAACGTTGTTTGGAATGTTGTGTGGAATGATATATGGAATGATGTGTGGAATGATGTGCTGAATGATGTGTGGAATGATGTGTGGAATGATGTGTGGAATGATGTGTGGAAAGATGTGTGGAATGGGGTATGGAATGAGGTGTGGAATGATGTGTGGAATGATGTGTCGAATGATGTGTGGAATGATGTGTGGAATGATGTGCAGAATGATGTGTGGAATGATGTGTGCAATGATGTGTGGAATGATGTGTGGAATGATGCGTCGAATGAGGCGTTGAATGATGTGTGGATTGATGTGTGGAATGACTTGTGGAATGCTGTGTGGAATGATATGTGGATTGATGTGTGAAATGAATTGTGGAATGATGTGTGCAATGAGGTGTTAAATGATATGTGAATGATGTGTTGAATGATGTGTGGAATGATGTGTGGAATGAGGTGTGGAATGTCGTGTGGAATGAGTTGTGCAATGATGTGTGCAATGAGGTGTGGAATGATCTGTGGAATGAGGTGCGGAATGGGGTGTGGAATGATGTGTGGAATGATGTTTGGAATGATGTGTGGAATGTTGTGTGGAATGATGTGTGGAATGATGTGTGGAGCGATGTGTGGAATGATGCGTGGAATGATATGTGGATTGATGTGTGGAATGAATTGTGGAATGCTGTGTGGAATGATGAGAGGAATGATGTGTGGAATGATGTGTGGAATGATGTTTAGAATGAGATGTGGGATGATGTGTGGAATAATTTGTGGAATGAGGTGTGGAATGATGTGTGAAATGATGTCTGCAATGATGCGTGGAATGATGCGTGGAATGATGTTTGGAATGAATTGTGGAATGATGTGTGGAATGATGTGTGGAATGAGGTGCGGAATGAATGAGGAATGATGTGTGGAATGGTGAGTGGAATGATGTGTGGAATGGTGAGTGGAATGATGTGTGGAATGATGTTTGGAATGATGTGTGGAATGATGTGTAGAATGAGGTATGGAATGATGGCTGGAATGATGTGTGGAATGTTGTGTGGAATGATGTGTGGAATGATGTTTAGAATGAGATGTGGGATGATGTGTGGAATAATTTGTGGAATGAGGTGTGGAATGATGTGTGAAATGATGTCTGCAATGATGCGTGGAATAATGTGTGGGATGATGTGTGGAATGATGTTTGAAATGATGTGTGGAATGATGTGTGGAATGAGGTGCGGAATGAATGAGGAATGATGTGTGGAATGGTGTGTGGAATGATGTGTGGAATGATGTTTGGAATGATGTGTGGAATGATGTGTAGAATGAGGTATGGAATGATGGCTGGAATGATCTGTCGAATGAGGTGCGGAATGAGGTGTGGAATGATGTTTGGATGGATGTGTGGAATGATGTGTAGAATGAGGTATGGAATGATGGCTGGAATGATGTGTGGAATGTTGTGTGGAATGATGTGTGGGATGATGTGTGGAATGAGGTGCGGAATGATGTGTGGAATAATGTGTGGGATGATGTGTGGAATGATGTTTGGAATGATGTGTGGAATGATGTGTGGAATGAGGTGGTGAATGAATGAGGAATGATGTGTGGAATGATGTGCGGAATGATGTGTGGAATGAGGTGTGGAATGTCGTGTGGAATGAGATGTGCAATGATGTGTGGAATGAGGTGTGGAATGATCTGTCGAATGAGGTGCGGAATGAGGTGTGGAATGATGTGTGGAATGATGTTTGTAATGTTGTGTGGAATGTTGTGTGGAATGATGTGTGGAATGATGTGTGGAACGATGTGTAGAATTATGCGTGGAATGATATGTGGATTGATGTGTGGAATGAATCATGGAATGCTGTGTGGAATGCTGAGTGGAATGATGTGAGGAATGATGTGTGGAATGATGTTAAGAATGAGATGTGTGATGATGTGTGGAATAATTTGTGGAATGAGGATTAGATTGATGTGTGGAATGATGTATGCAATGATGCGTGGAAGGATGCGTGGAATGATGTTTGCAATGAATTGTGGAATGATGTGTGGAATGATCAGTGGAATGATGTGCGGAATGATGTGTGGAATGATGTTTAGAATGAGGTGTGGAATGATATATGGAATGATTTGTGGAATGAGGAGTGGAATGATGTGTGGAATGATGTGTGGAATGATGTGTGGAATGAGGTGCTACATGAATGTGGAATGAAGTGTGGAATAATTTGTCGGATGATGTGTGGAATGATGCTTGGAATGATGTGTGGAATGAGGTGTGGAATGATGTGTGGAATGATGTGTAGAATGATGTGTGGAATGATGTGTGCAATGATGTGTGGAATGATGTGTGGAATGATGCGTCGAATGATGCGTTGAATGAGGTGTAGATTGATGTGTGGAATGACTTGTGGAATGCTGTGTGGAATGATGAGTGGAATGATGTGTGGAATGATATGTGGATTGATGTGTGAAATGAATTGTGGAATGCTGTGTGGAATGATGAGTGGAATGATGTGTGGAATGATGTGTGGAATGAGGTGTTAAATGATATGTGGAATTATGTGTGGAATGATATATGGAATGATGTGTGGAATGAGGTGTGGAATGTCGTGTGGAATGAGTTGTGCAATGATGTGTGGAATGAGGTGTGGAATGATTTTTGGAATGAGGTGCGGAATGGGGTGTGGAATGATGTGTGGAATGATGTTTGAAATGATGTGTGGAATGTTGTGTGGAATGATCTGTGGAATGATGTGTGGAACGATGTGTGGAATGATGCGTGGAATGATATGTGGATTGATGTGTGAAATGAATTGTGGAATGCTGTGTGGAATGATGAGAGGAATGATGTGTGGAATGATGTGTGGATTGAAGTTTAGAATGAGATGTGGGATGATGTGTGGAATAATTTGTGGAAAGAGGTATGGAATGATGAGTGGAATGAAGTGTGGAATGATGTGTGGAATGATGTTTAGAATGAGATGTGGCATGATGTGTGGAATAATTTGTGGAATGAGGTGTGGAATGATGTGTGGAATGATGTGTGCAATGACGCGTGGAATGATGTTTAGAATGAGGTGTGGAATGATGTATGGAATGATTTGTTGAATGAGGAGTGGAATGATCTGTGGAATGATGTGTGGAATGATGTGTGGAATGATGTGTGGAATAATGTGTGGAATGAGGTGGTAAATGAATGTGGAATGATGTGTGGCATGATTTGTCGGATGATGTGTGGAATGATGTTTGGAATGATGTGTGGAATGATGTGTGGAATGATCAGTGGAATGATGTGCGGAATGATGTGTGGAATGATGTTTAGAATGAGGTGTGGAATGATGTATGGAATGATTTGTTGAATGAGGAGTGGAATGATGTGTGGAATGATGTGTGGAATGATGTGTGGAATAATGTGTGGAATGAGGTGCTAAATGAATGTGGAATGAAGTGTGGAATGATTTGTCGGATGATGTGTGGAATGATGTTTGGAATGATGTGTGGAATGATGTATGGAATGATGTGTGGAATGAGGTGCGGAATGTTGTTTGGAATGATGTGTGGAATAATGTGTGGAATGATGTGTGGATTGATGTGTGGATTGAGGTGTGGAATGATATGTGGAATGATGTGTGGAATGATGTGTGGGATGGTGTGTGGAATGATGTTTGGAATGATGTGTGGAATGATGTGTGGAATGAGGTGGTGAATGAATGAGGAATGATGTGTCGAATGATGTGCGGAATGATGTGTGGCATGAGGTGTAGAATGTCGTGTGGAATGAGATGTGCAATGATGTGTGGAATGAGGTGTGGAATGATCTGTCGAATGAGGTACGGAATGAGGTGTGGAATGATGTGTGGAATGATGTTTGTAATGATGTGTGGAATGTTGTGTGGAATGATGTGTGGAATGATGTGTGGAACGATGTGTAGAATTATGCGTGGAATGATATGTGGATTGATGTGTGGAATGAATCATGGAATGCTGTGTGGAATGCTGAGTGGAATGATGTGAGGAATGATGTGTGGAATGATGTTAAGAATGAGATGTGTGATGATGTGTGGAATAATTTGTGGAATGAGGATTAGAATGATGTGTGGAATGATGTATGCAATGATGCGTGGAATGATGCGTGGAATGATGTTTGCAATGAATTGTGGAATGATGTGTGGAATGATCAGTGGAATGATGTGCGGAATGATGTGTGGAATGATGTTTAGAATGAGGTGTGGAATGATATATGGAATAATTTGTGGAAGGAGGAGTGGAATGATGTGTGGAATGATGTGTGGAATGATGTGTGGAATGAGGTGCTACATGAATGTGGAATGAAGTGTGGAATGATTTGTCGGATGATGTGTGGAATGATGCTTGGAATGATGTGTGGAATGAGGTGTGGAATGATGTTTGGAATGATGTGTGGAATGATGTGTGGAATGATGTGTGGATTGATGTGTGGATTGAGGTGTGGAATGATATGTGGAATGATGAGTGGAATGATGTGTGGGATGATGTGTGGAATGACGTGTGGAACGTTGTTTGGAATGTTGTGTGGAATGATATATGGAATGATGTGTGGAATGAGGTGTGGAATGAGGTGTGGAATGATGTTTGGAATGATGTGTGGATTGATGTGTGGAATGATGTGCGGATTGATGTGTGGATTAAGGTGTGGAATGATATGTGGAATGATGTGTGGAATGATGTGTGGGATGATGTGTGGAATGATGTGCGGAATGATGTGTGGAATAATGTGTGGGATGATGTGTGGAATGATGTTTGAAATGATGTGTGGAATGATGTGTGGAATGAGGTTTGGAATGATGTGTGGAATCTTGTGTGGAATGATTTGTGGAATGATGTGTGGAACGATGTGTAGAATTAGGCGTGGAATGATATGTGGATTGATGTGTGGAATGAATTGTGGAATGCTGTGTGGACTGCTGAGTGGAATGATGTGAGGAATGATGTGTTGAATGATGTTAAGAATGAGATGTGTGATGATGTGTGGAATAATTTGTGGAATAAGTATTAAAATGATGGTGGAATGATGTATGCAATGATGCGTGGAATGATGTTTGGAATGAATTGTGGAATGATTTGTGGAATGATAAGTGGAATGATGTGCGGAATGAGGTGCTACATGAATGTGGAATGAAGTGTGGAATGATTTATCGGATGTTGTGTGGAATGATGTTTGGAATGATGTGTGGAATGAGGTGTGGAATGATGTTTGGAATGATGTGTGGAATGATGTGTGGAATGATGATTGGAATGATGTGTGGAATGATGTGTGGAATGATGTGTGGATTGATGTGTGGATTGAGGTGTGGAATGATATGTGGAATGATGTGTGGAATGATGTGTGGAATGAGGTGCGACATGAATGTGGAATGAAGTGTGGAATGATTTGTCGGATGATGTGTGGAATGATGATTGGAATGATGTGTGGAATGAGGTGTGGAATGATGTTTGGAATGATGTGTGGAATGATGTGTGGAATGATGTGTGGATTGATGTGAGGATTGAGGTGTGGAATGATATGTGGAATGATGAGTGGAATGATGTGTGGGATGATGTGTGGAATGACGTGTGGAACGTTGTTTGGAATGTTGTGTGGAATGATGTATGGAATGATGTGTGGAATGAGGTGTGGAATGAGGTGTGGAATGATGTTTGGAATGATGTGTGGAATGATGTGTGGAATGATGTGTGGATTGATGTGTGGATTGAGGTGTGGAATGATGTGTGGAATGATGTGTGGAATGATGTGTGGGATGATGTGTGGAATGAGGTGCGGAATGATGTGTGGAATGATGTGTGGGATGATGTGTGGAATGATGTTTGGAATGATGTGTGGAATGATGTGTGGAATGAGGTGCGGACTGAATGAGGAATGATGTGTGGAATGGTGTGTGGAATGATGTGTGGAATGATGTGTGGAATGATGTGTGGAATGATGTGTAGAATGAGGTATGGAATGATGGGTGGAATGATGTGTGGAATGTTGTGTGGAATGATGTGTGGAATGATGTGTGGAATGATGTGTAGAATGATGTGTGGAATGATGTGTGCAATGATGTGTGGAATGATGTGTGGAATGATGCGTCGAATGATGCGTTGAATGATATGTGGATTGATGTGTGGAATGCCGTGTGGAATGCTGTGTGGAATGCTGATTGGAATGATGTGTGGAATGATGTGTGGAATGATATGTGGAATGATGTGGTGGAATGATGTGTGGATTTATGTGTGGAATGAATTGTGGAATGCTGTGTGGAATGATGTGTGGAATGTTGTGTGGAATGATGTGTGGAATGATGTGTGGAACGATGTGTGGAATGATGCGTGGAATGATATGTGGATTTATGTGTGGAATGAATTGTGGAATGCTGTGTGGAATGATGAGTGGAATGATGTGTGGAATGCTGTGTGGAATGATGTTTAGAATGATATGTGTGATGATGTGTGGAATAATTTGTGGAATGAGGTGTGGAATGATGTGTGGAATGATGTGTGCAATGATGCGTGGAATGATGCGTGGAATGATGTTTGGAATGAATTGTGGGTGGAATGATGTGTGGAATGATCAGTGGAATGATGTGCGGAATGATGTGTGGAATGATGTTTAGAATGAGGTGTGGAATGATGTATGGAATGATTTGTGGAATGAGGAGTGGAATGATGTGTGGGATGATGTGTGGAATGATGTTTGGAATGATGTGTGGAATGATGTGTGGAATGAGGTGCGTAATGAATGAGGAATGATGTGTGGAATGGTGTGTGGAATGATGTGTGGAATGATGTTTGGAATGATGTGTGGAATGATGTGTAAAATGAGGTATGGAATGATGTGTGGAATGATGTGTGGAATGAGGTGCGGAATGAATGAGGAATGATGTGTGGAATGGTGTGTGGAATGATGTGTGGAATGATGTTTGGAATGATGTGTGGAATGATGCGTGGAATGATGTGCGGAATGATGTGTGGAATGATGTGTGGAATGATGTGTGGAATGATGTGTGTTAAGATGTGTGGAATGGGGTATGGACTGAGGTGTGGAATGATATGTGAAATGATGTGTGGAATTATGTGTGGAAAGATGTGTGGAATGATGTGTGGTATGATGTGTGCAATGATGTGTGGAATGATGTGTGGAATGATGCGTCGAATGATGCGTTGAATGATGTGTGGATTGATGTGTGGAATGACTTGTGGAATGCTGTGTGGAATGATGAGTGGAATGATGTGTGGAATGATGTGTGGAATGATGAGTGGAATGATGTGTGGCTTGATGTGCGGAATGATGTATGGAATAATGTGGTGGAATGATGTGTGGAATGATGTGTGGAATGATGTGCGGAATGATGTGTGGAAAGATGTGTGGAATGATGTGTTGAATGATGTATGGATAGATGTGTGGAATGGGGTATGGAATGATGTGTGGAATGATGTGTAGAATGATGTTTGGAATGATGTGTGCAATGATGTGTGGAATGATGTGTGGAATGATGCGTCGAATGATGCGTTCAATGATGTGTGGATTGAAGTGTGGAATGAGGTGTGGAATGTCGTGTGGAATGAGTTGTGCAATGATGCGTGGAATGATGCGTGGAATGATGTTTGGAATGAATTGTGGAATGATGTGTGGAATGATCAGTGGAATGATGTGCGGAATGATGTGTGGAATGATGTTTAGAAAGAGGTGTGTAATGATGTATGGAATGATTTGTGGAATGAGGAGTGGAATGATGTGTGGAATGATATGTGGAATGATGTGTGGAATGATGTGTGGAATGAGGTGCTACATCAATGTGGAATGAATTGTGGAATGATTTGCCGGATGATGTGTGGAATGATGTTTGGAATGATGTGTGGAATGATGTATGGAATGCTGTGTGGAATGAGGTGTGGAATGATGCTTGGAATGATGTGTGGAATGATGTGTGGAATGATGTGTGGATTGATGTGTGGATTGAGTCGTGGAACGAAATTTGGAATGATGTGTGGAATGATGTGTGGGATGATATGTGGAATGATGTTTGGAATGATGTGTGGAATGATGTGTGGAATGAGGTGCGGAATGAATGAGGAATGATGTGTGGAATGGTGTGTGGAATGATGTGTGGAATGATGTTTGGAATGATGTGTGGAATGATGCGTGGAATGTCGGGTGGAATGAGTTCTGGAATGATGTGTGCAATGATGTGTGGAATGAGGTTTGGAATGATGTGTGGAATGAGGTGTGGAATGTTGTGCTTAATGATGTGTTGAATGATGTGTCTAATGATGTGTGGAATGACGTGTGGAATGACGTGTGGAATGAAGTGTGGAATGATGTGTGGAATGATGTGAGGAATGAGGTGTGGAATCATTTGTTGGATGGTGTAAGGAATGATGTGTGGAATGATGTTTTAAATGATATGTGGAATGATGTGTGGAATGATGTGTGGAATGATGTGTGGAATGAGGTTTGGAATGATGTATGGAATGATGTCTGGAATGATGTGTGGAATGATGTGTGGAATGATGTGTGGAATGAAGTGTGGAATGATGGGCGGAATGATGTGTGGAATGCTGTGAGGAATGATGTGTGGAATGATGTGTGGAAAGATGTGTGGAATGGTCTGTGGAATGAGGTGTGGAATGATGTGTGGAATGATGTGTGGAATGATGTGTGGAATGATGTGTGGAATGATGTGTGGAGTGATGTGTGGAATGATGTGTGGAATGATGTGTGGAATGGGGTATGGAATGATGTGTGGAATGATGTGTGGAATGATGTGTAGAATGATGTGAGGAATGATGCGTCGAATGATGCGTTGAATGATGAGTGGATTGATGTGTGGAATGACTTGTGGAATGCTGTGTGGAATGATGAGTGCAAAGATGTGTGGAATGATGTGTGGAATGATGTGTGGTATGATGTGTGGAATGATGTGTGGAATGATGTGTGGAATGATGTGTGGAATGATGTGGTGGAATGATGTGTGGAATGATGTGTGGAATGATGTGCTGAATGATGTGTGGAGTGATGTGTGGGATGATGTGTGGAATGAGGTGCGGAATGATGTGTGGAATGATGTGTGGGATGATGTGTGGAATGATGTTTGGAATGATGTGTGGAATGATGTGTGGAATGATGTGTGGAATGATGTGTGGAAAGATGTGTGGAATGGGGTATGGAATAAGGTGTGGAATGATGTGTGGAATGATGTGTGGAATGATGTGTGGAATGATGTGTGGAATGATGTGTAGAATGATGTGTGGAATGATGTGTGCAATGATGTGTGGAATGATGTGTGGAATGATGCGTCGAATGATGTGTTGAATGATGTGTGGATTGATGTGTGGACTGACTTGTGGAATGCTGTGTGGAATGATATGTGGATGATGTGTGAAATGAATTGTGGAATGATGTGTGAAATGAGGTGTTAAATGATATGTGGAATGATGTGTGGAATGATGTGTGGAATGATGTGTGGAATGAGGTGTGGAATGTCGTGTGGAATGAGTTGTGCAATGATGTGTGGAATGAGGTGTGGAATGATCTGTGGAATGAGGTGCGGAATGGGGGGTGGAATGATGTGTGGAATGATGTTTGGAATGATGTGTGGACTGTTGTGTGGAATGATGAGTGGAATGATGTGTGGAGCGATGTGTGGAATGATGCGTGGAATGATATGTGGATTGATGTGTGGAATGAATTGTGGAATGCTGTGTGTATTGATGAGAGGAATGATGTGTGGAATGATGTGTGGAATGATGTTTAGAATGAGATGTGGGATGATGTGTGGAATAATTTGTGGAATGAGGTGTGGAATGATGTGTGAAATGATGTGTGCAATGATGCGTGGAATGATGCGTGGAATGATGTTTGGAATGAATTGTGGAATGATGTGTGGAATGATCATTGGAATGATGTGCAGAATGAGGTGTGGAATGATGTGTGGAATGATTTGTCGGATGATGTGTGGAATGATGTTTGGAATGATGTTTGGAATGATGTGTGGATTGAGGTGTGGAATGATATGTGGAATGATGTGAGGAATGATGTGTGGAATGATGTGTGGAATGATGTTTGGAATGATTTGTGGAATGAAGTGTGGAATGAGGTGCGGAATAAATGACGAATGATGTGAGGAATGATGTGTGGAATGATGTGTGAATGATGTTTGGAATGATATGTGGAATGATGTGCAGAATGAGGTATGGAATGATGGGTGGAATGATGTGTGGAATGTTGTGTGGAATGATGCGTGGAATGACGGGTGGAATGAGTTCTGGAATGATGTGAGCAATGATGTGTGAAATGATGTGTGGAATGATGTTTAGATTGAGGTGTGGAATGATGTGTGGAATGATGTGTAGAATGCGGTGTGGAATGATGTGTGGAATGATATGTGGAATGATGTGTGGAATGATGTGTGGAATGAGGTGCGACATGAAAGTGGAATGAAGTGTGGAATGATTTGTCGAATGATGTGTGGAATGATGTTTGGAATGATGTGTGGAATGATGTATGGAATGATGTGTGTAATGAGGTGTGGAATGATGTTTGGAATGATGTGTGGAATGATGTGTGGAATGATGTGTGGATTGATGTGTAGATTGAGGTGTGGAATGATATGTGGACTGATGTGTGGAATGAAGTGTGGAATGATGTGTTGAATGACGTGTGGAACGTTGTTTGGAATGTTGTGTGGAATGATGTATGGAATGATGTGTGGAATGAGGTGTGGAATGAGGTGTGAAATGATGTTTGGAATGATGTGTGGAATGATGTGTGAATGATGTGTGGATTGATGTGTGTATTGAGGTTTGGAATGATATGTGGAATGATGTGTGGAATGATGTGTGGGTTGATGTGTGGAATGATGTTTGGAATGATGTGTGGAATGATGTGTGGAATGAGGTGCAGAATGAATGAGGAATGATGTGTGGAATGGTGTGTGGAATGATGTGTGGAATGATGTTTGGAATGATGTGTGGAATGATGTGTGGAATGATGTTTGGAATGATGTGTGGAATGATGTGTAGAATGAGGTATGGAATGATGGGTGGAATGATGTTTGGAATGTTGTGTGGAATGATGCGTGGAATGACGTGTGGAATGAGTTCTGGAATGATGTGTGCAATGATGTGTGGAATGAGGTTTGGAATGATGTGTGGAATGAGGTGTGGAATGATGTGCGGAATGATGTGTGGAATGAGGTGCGGAATGAGGTGTGGAATGAAGTGTGGAATGATGTTTGGATTGGTGTGTGGAATGTTGTGTGGAATGATGTGTGGAATGATGTGTGGAACGATGTGTAGAATGATGCGTGGAATAATATGTGGATTGATGTGTGGAATGAATTGTGGAATGCTGTGTGGAATGATGAGTGGAATGACGTGTGGAATGTTGTGTGGAATGATGTTTAGAATGAGATGTGGGATGATGTGTGGAATCATTTGTGGAATGAGGTTTGGAATGATGTGTGGAATGATGTGTCCAATGATGCGTGGAATGATGTATAGAATGAATTGTGGAATGAGGAGTTGAATGATGTGTGGGATGATGTGTGGAATGATGTGTGGAATGATGTGTGGAATGATGTTTGGAATGATGTTTGGAATGATGTGTGGAATGATGTGTGGAATGATGTGTGGATTGATGTTTAGATTGAGGTGTGGAATGATGTGTGGAATGATGTGTAGAATGCGTTGTGGAATGATGTGTGGAATGATATGTGGAATGATGTGTGGAATGATGTGTGGAATGAGGTGCGACATGAAAGTGGAATGAAGTGTGGAATGATGTGTCGAATGATGTGTGGAATGATGTTTGGAATGATGTGTGGAATGATGTATGGAATGATGTGTGTAATGAGGTGTGGAATGATGTTTGGAATGATGTGTGGAATGATGTGTGGAATGATGTGTGGATTGATGTGTAGATTGAGGTGTGGAATGATATGTGGACTGATGTGTGGAATGAAGTGTGGAATGATGTGTTGAATGACGTGTGGAACGTTGTTTGGAATGTTGTGTGGAATGATGTATGGAATGATGTGTGGAATGAGGTGTGGAATGAGGTGTGGAGTGATGTTTGGAATGATGTGTGGAATGATGTGTGAATGATGTGTGGATTGATGTTTGGAATGATGTGTGGAATGATGTGTGGAATGAGGTGCAGAATGAATGAGGAATGATGTGTGGAATGGTGTGTGGAATGATGTGTGGAATGATGTTTGGAATGTTGTGTGGAATGATGTGTGGAATGATGTTTGGAATGATGTGTGGAATGATGTGTAGAATGAGGTATGGAATGATGGGTGGAATGATGTTTGGAATGTTGTGTGGAATGATGCGTGGAATGACGTGTGGAATGAGTTCTGGAATGATGTGTGCAATGATGTGTGGAATGAGGTTTGAAATGATGTGTGGAATGAGGTGTGGAATGATGTGCGGAATGATGTGTTGAATGATGTGTGTAATGAGGTTTGGAATAATGTGTGGAATGATGTGTGGAATGACGTGTGGAATGACGTGTGAAATGATGTGTGGAATGATGTGTGGAATGATATTAGGAATGAGGTGTGGAATCATTTGTTGGATGGTTTTTGGAATGATGTGTGGAATGATGTTTTAAATGATATGTGGAATCATGTGTTGAATGATGTGTGGAATGATGTGTGGAATGTGGTTTGGAATGATGTGGAATGATGTGTGGCATGAATTGTGGAATGATGTGGTGGAATGATGTGTGGAATGATGTGTGGAATGATGTGCGGAATGATGTGTGGAATGATGTGTGGAATGATGTGTGGAATGATGTGTGTTAAGATGTGTGGAATGGGGTATGGACTGAGGTGTGGAATGATATGTGAAATGATGTGTGGAATTATGTGTGGAATGATGTGTGGAATGATGTGTGGTATGATGTGTGCAATGATGTGTGGAATGATGTGTGGAATGATGCGTCGAATGATGCGTTGAATGATGTGTGGATTGATGTGTGGAATGACTTGTGGAATGCTGTGTGGAATGATGAGTGGAATGATGTGTGGAATGATGTGTGGAATGATGAGTGGAATGATGTGTGGCTTGATGTGCGGAATGATGTATGGAATGATGTGGTGGAAGGATGTGTGGAATGATGTGTGGAATGATGTGCGGAATGATGCGTTGAATGATGTGTGGATTGATGTGTGGAATGATTTGTGGAATGCTGTGTGGAATGATGAGTGGAATGATATGTGGAATGATGTGTGGAATGATGTGTGGAATGATGTGTGGAATGAGGTGTGGAATGTCGTGTGGAATGAGTTGTGCAATGATGCGTGGAATGATGCGTGGAATGATGTTTGGAATGAATTGTGGAATGATGTGTGGAATGATCAGTGGAATGATGTGCGGAATGATGTGTGGAATGATGTTTAGAATGAGGTGTGTAATGATGTATGGAATGATTTGTGGAATGAGGAGTGGAATGATGTGTGGAATGATATGTGGAATGATGTGTGGAATGATGTGTGGAATGAGGTGCTACATCAATGTTGAATGAAGTGTGGAATGATTTGTCGGATGATGTGTGGAATGATGTTTGGAATGATGTGTGGAATGATGTATGGAATGCTGTGTGGAATGAGGTGTGGAATGATGTTTGGAATGATGTGTGGAATGATGTGTGGAATGATGTGGATTGATGTGTAGATTGAGGTGTGGAACGATATTTGGAATGATGTGTGGAATGATGTGTGGGATGATATGTGGAATGATGTTTGGAATGATGTGTGGAATGATGTGTGGAATGAGGTGCGGAATGAATGAGGAATGATGTGTGGAATGATGTGTGGAATGATGTGTGGAATGATGTTTGGAATGATGTGTGGAATGATGCGTGGAATGTCGGGTGGAATGAGTTCTGGAATGATGTGTGCAATGATGTGTGGAATGAGGTTTGGAATGATGTGTGGAATGAGGTGTGGAATGATGTGCGGAATGATGTGTTGAATGATGTGTCTAATGAGGTTTGGAATAATGTGTCGAATGATGTGTGGAATGAAGTGTGGAATGACGTGTGGAATGATGTGTGGAATGATGTGTGGAATGATGTGAGGAATGAGGTGTGGAATCATTTGTTGGATGGTGTAAGGAATGATGTGTGGAATGATGTTTTAAATGATATGTGGAATGATGTGTGGAATGATGTGTGGAATGATGTGTGGAATGAGGTTTGGAATGATGTATGGAATGATGTCTGGAATGATGTGTGGAATGATGTGTGGAATGATGTGTGGAATGAAGTGTGGAATGATGTTTAGAATGAGGTGTGTAATGATGTATGGAATGATTTGTGGAATGAGGAGTGGAATGATGTGTGGAATGATATGTGGAATGATGTGTGGAATGATGTGTGGAATGAGGTGCTACATCAATGTGGAATGAAGTGTGGAATGATTTGTCGGATGATGTTTGGAATGATGTTTGGAATGATGTGTGGAATGATGTATGGAATGCTGTGTGGAATGAGGTGTGGAATGATGTTTGGAATGATGTGTGGAATGATGTATCGAATGATGTGGATTGATGTGTGGATTGAGGTGTGGAACGATATTTGGAATGATGTGTGGAATGATGTGTGGGATGATATGTGGAATGATGTTTGGAATGATGTGTGGAATGATGTGTGGAATGAGGTGCGGAATGAATGAGGAATGATGTGTGGAATGGTGTGTGGAATGATGTGTGGAATGATGTTTGGAATGATGTGTGGAATGATGCGTGGAATGTCGGGTGGAATGAGTTCTGGAATGATGTGTGCAATGATGTGTGGAATGAGGTTTGGAATGATGTGTGGAATGAGGTGTGGAATGATGTGCGGAATGATGTGTTGAATGATGTGTCTAATGAGGTTTGGAATAATGTGTGGAATGATGTGTGGAATGACGTGTGGAATGACGTGTGGAATGATGTGTGGAATGATGTGTGGAATGATGTGAGGAATGAGGTGTGGAATCATTTGTTGGATGGTGTAAGGAATGATGTGTGGAATGATGTTTTAAATGATATGTGGAATGATGTGTGGAATGATGTGTGGAATGATGTGTGGAATGAGGTTTGGAATGATGTATGGAATGATGTCTGGAATGATGTGTGGAATGATGTGTGGAATGATGTGTGGAATGAAGTGTGGAATGATGTGCGGAATGATGTGTGGAATTCTGTGAGGAATGATGTGTGGAATGATGTGTGGAAAGATGTGTGGAATGGTCTGTGGAATGAGGTGTGGAATGATGTGTGGAATGATGTGTGGAATGATGTGTGGAATGATGTGTGGAATGATGTGTGGAATGATGTGTGGAATGATGTGTGGAATGGGGTATGGAATGATGTGTGGAATGATGTGAGGAATGATGTGTAGAATGATGTGAGGAATGATGCGTCGAATGATGCGTTGAATGATGAGTGGATTGATGTGTGGAATGACTTGTGGAATGCTGTGTGGAATGATGAGTGCAAAGATGTGTGGAATGATGTGTGGAATGATGTGTGGTATGATGTGTGGAATGATGTGTGGAATGATGTGTGGAATGATGTGTGGAATGATGTGGTGGAATGAAATGTGGAATGATGTGTGGAATGATGTGCTGAATGATGTGTGGAGTGATGTGTGGAATGATGTGTGGAATGATGTGTGGAAAGATGTGTGGAATGGGGTATGGAATAAGGTGTGGAATGATGTGTGGAATGATGTGTGGAATGATGTGTGGAATGATGTGTGGAATGATGTGTAGAAAGATGTGTGGAATGATGTGTGCAATGATGTGTGGAATGATGTGTGGAATGATGCGTCGAATGATGCGTTGAATGATGTGTGGATTGATGTGAGGACTGACTTGTGGAATGCTGTGTGGATTGATGTGTGGATTGAGGTGTGGAACGATATTTGGAATGATGTGTGGAATGATGTGTGGGATGATGTGTGGAATGATGTTTGGAATGATGTGTGGAATGATGTGTGGAATGAGGTGCGGAATGAATGAGGAATGATGTGTGGAATGGTGTGTGGAATGATGAGTGGAATGATGTTTGGAATGATGTGTGGAATGATGTGTAGAATGAGGTATGGAATGATGGGTGGGATGATGTGTGGAATGTTGTGTGGAATGAAGCGTGGAATGTCGGGTGGAATGAGTTCTGGAATGATGTGTGCAATGATGTGTGGAATGAGGTTTGGAATAATGTGTGGAATGAGGTGTGGAATGCTGTGCGGAATGATGTGTTGAATGATGTGTCTAATGAGGTTTGGAATAATGTGTGGAATGATGTGTGGAATGACGTGTGGAATGACGTGTGGAATGATGTGTGGAATGATGTGTGGAAAATTGTGAGGAATGAGGTGTGGAATCATTTGTTGGATGGTGTAAGGAATGATGTGTGGAATGATGTTTTAAATGATATGTGGAATGATGTGTGGAATGATGTGTGGAATGATGTGTGGAATGAGGTTTGGAATGATGTATGGAATGATGTCTGGAATGATTTGTGGAATGATGTGGTGGAATGATGTGTGGAATGAAGTGTGGAATGATGTGCGGAATGATGTGTGGAATGCTGTGAGGAATGATGTGTGGAATGATGTGTGGAAAGATGTGTGGAATGGTCTGTGGAAAAAGGAGTGGAATGATGTGTGGAATGATGTGTGGAATGATGTGTGGAATGATGTGTGGAATGGGGTATGGAATGATGTGTGGAATGATGTGTGGAATGATGTGTAGAATGATGTGAGGAATGATGCGTCGAATGATGCGTTGAATGATGAGTGGATTGATGTGTGGAATGACTTGTGGAATGCTGTGTGGAATGATGAGTGCAAAGATGTGTGGAATGATGTGTGGAATGATGTGTGGTATGATGTGAGGAATGATGTGTGGAATGATGTGTGGAATGATGTGTGGAATGATGTGGTGGAATGATGTGTGGAATGATGTGTGGAATGATGTGCTGAATGAGGTGTGGAGTGATGTGTGGAATGATGTGTGGAATGATGTGTGGAAAGATGTGTGGAATGGGGTATGGAATAAGGTGTGGAATGATGTGTGGAATGATGTGTGGAATGATGTGTGGAATGATGTGTGGAATGATGTGTAGAATGATGTGTGGAATGATGTGTGCAATGATGTGTGGAATGATGTGTGGAATGATGCGTCGAATGATGCGTTGAATGATGTGTGGATTGATGTGTGGACTGACTTGTGGAATGCTGTGGGAATGATATGTGGATGATGTGTGAAATGAATTGTGGAATGATGTGTGCAATGAGGTGTTAAATGATATGTGGAATGATGTGTGGAATGATGTGTGGAATGATGTGTGGAATGAGGTGTGGAATGTCGTGTGGAATGAGTTGTGCAATGATGTGTGGAATGAGGTGTGGAATGATCTGTGGAATGAGGTGCGGAATGGGGTGTGGAATGATGTGTGGAATGATGTTTGGAATGATGTGTGGACTGTTGTGTGGAATGATGAGTGGAATGATGTGTGGAGCGATGTGTGGAATGATGCGTGGAATGATATGTGGATTGATGTGTGGAATGAATTGTGGAATGCTGTGTGGATTGATGAGAGGAATGATGTGTGGAATGATGTGTGGAATGATGTTTAGAATGAGATGTGGGATGATGTGTGGAATAATTTGTGGAATGAGGTGTGGAATGATGTGTGAAATGATGTGTGCAATGATGCGTGGAATGATGCGTGGAATGATGTTTGGAATGAATTGTGGAATGATGTGATGAATGATCATTGGAATGATGTGCAGAATGAGGTGTGGAATGATGTGTGGAATGATTTGTCGGATGATGTGTGGAATGATGTTTGGAATGATGTTTGGAATGATGTGTGGAATGATGTGTGGATTGATGTGTGGATTGAGGTGTGGAATGATATGTGGAATGATGTGTGGAATGATGTGTGGAATGATGTGTGGAATGATGTTTGGAATGATTTGTGGAATGAAGTGTGGAATAAGGTGCGGAATAAATGACGAATGATGTGAGGAATGTTGTGTGGAATGATGTGTGAATGATGTTTGGAATGATATGTGGAATGATGTGTAGAATGAGGTATGGAATGATGGGTGGAATGATGTGTGGAATGTTGTGTGGAATGATGCGTGGAATGACGGGTGGAATGAGTTCTGGAATGATGTGTGCAATGATGTGTGAAATGATGTGTGGAATGAGGTTTGGAATGATGTGTGGAATGAGGTGTGGAATGATGAGCGGAATGATGTGTTGAATGATTTGTGCAATGAGGTTTGGAATAATGTGTGAAATGAAGTGTGGAATGATATGTGGAATGATGTTTGGAATGATGTGTGGAATTATGTGTGGAATGGGGTATGGAATGAGGTGTGGAATGATGTGTGGAATGATGTGTGGAATGAAGTGTGGAATGATGTGTGGAAAGATGTGTGGAATGGGGTAAGAAATGAGGTGTGGAATGATGTGTGGAATGATGTGTGGAATGATGTGTGGAATGATGTGTGGAATGATGTGCAGAATCATGTGTGGAATGATGTGTGCAATGATGTGTGGAATGATGTGTGGAATGATGCGTCGAATGATGCGTTGAATGATGTGTGGATTGATGTGTGGAATGACTTGTGGAAAGCTGTGTGGAATGATGAGTGGAATGATGTGTGGAATGATATGTGGATTGATGTGTGAAATGAATTGTGGAATGCTGTGTGGAATGATGAGTAGAATGTTGTGGAATGATGTGTGGAATGATGTGTGGTATGAGGTGTTAAATGATATGTGGAATTATGTGTGGAATGATGTGTGGAGTGATGTGTGGAATGAGGTGTGGAATGCCGTGTGGAATGATCTGTGGAATGATGTGTGGAATGATGTGTGGAATAATGTTTGGTATGATGTGTGGAATGATGTGTAGAATGAGGTATGGAATGATGGGTGGAATGATGTTTGGAATGTTGTGTGGAATGATGCGTGGAATGACGGGTGGAATGAGTTCTGGAATGATGTGTAAAATGAGGTTTGGAATGATGTGTGGAATGAGGTGTGGAATGATGTGCGGATTGATGTGTTGAATGATGTGTGCAATGAGGTTTGGAATAATGTGTGGAATGATGTGTGGAATGATGTGTGGAATGATGTGTGGAATGATATGAGGAATGAGGTGTGTTATCATTTGTTGGATGGTGTGTGGAATGATGTGTGGAATGATGTTTTAAATGATATGTGGAATCATGTGTTGAATGATTTGTGGAATGATGTGTGGAATGAGGTTTGGAATGATTTGGAATGATGTGTGGCATGAATTGTGGAATGATGTGGTGGAATGATGTGTGGAATGAGGTGTGGAATGATGTGGGGAATGATGTGTGGAATGATGTGTGGAATGATGTGTGGAATGATGTGTGGAAAGATGTGTGGAATGGGGTATGGACTGAGGTGTGGAATGATATGTGAAATGATGTGTGGAATGATGTGTGGAAAGATGTGTGGAATGATGTGTGGTATGATGTGTGCAATGATGTGTGGAATGATGTGTGGAATGATGCGTCGAATGATGCGTTGAATGATGTGTGGATTGATGTGTGGAATGACTTGTGGAATGCTGTGTGGAATGATGAGTGGAATGATGTGTGGAATGATGTGTGGAATGATGAGTGGAATGATGCGTGGCTTGATGTGCGGAATGATGTATGGAATGATGTGGTGGAATGATGTGTGGAATGATGTGTGGAATGATGTGCGGAATGATGTGTGGAATGATGTGTGGAATGATGTGTGGAATGATGTATGGAAAGATGTGTGGAATGGGATATGGAATGTGGTGTGGAATGATGTGTGGAATGATGTGTGGAATGATGTGTAGAATGTTGTGTGGAATGATGTGTACAATGATGTGTGGAATGATGTGTGGAATGATGCGTCGAATGATGCGTTGAATGATGTGTGGATTGATGTGTGGAATGACTTGTGGAATGCTGTGTGGAATGATGAGTGGAATGATATGTGGAATGATGTGTGGAATGATGTGAGGAATGATGTGTGGAATGAGGTGTGGAATGTCGTGTGGAATGAGTTGTGCAATGATGCTTGGAATGATGCGTGGAATGATGTTTGGAATGAATTGTGGGATGATGTGTGGAATGAACAGTGGAATGATGTGTGGAATGATGTGTGGAATGATGCGTCGACTGATGCGTTGAATGATGTGTGGATTGATGTGTGGACTGACTTGTGGAATGCTGTGGGAATGATATGTGGATGATGTGTGAAATGAATTGTGGAATGATGTGTGCAATAAGGTGTTAAATGATATGTGGAATGATGTGTGGAATGATGTGTGGAATGATGTGTGGAATGACGTGTGGAATGTCGTGTGGAATGAGTTGTGCAATGATGTGTGGAATGAGGTGTGGAATGATCTGTGGAATGAGGTGCGGAATGGGGTGTGGAATGATGTGTGGAATGATGTTTGGAATGATGTGTGGACTGTTGTGTGGAATGATGAGTGGAATGATGTGTGGAGCGATGTGTGGAATGATGCGTGGAATGATATGTGGATTGATGTGTGGAATGAATTGTGGAATGCTGTGTGGATTGATGAGAGGAATGATGTGTGGAATGATGTGTGGAATGATGTTTAGAATGAGATGTGGGATGATGTGTGGAATAATTTGTGGAATGAGGTGTGGAATGATGTGTGAAATGATGTGTGCAATGATGCGTGGAATGATGCGTGGAATGATGTTTGGAATGAATTGTGGAATGATGTGATGAATGATCATTGGAATGATGTGCAGAATGAGGTGTGGAATGATGTGTGGAATGATTTGTCGGATGATGTGTGGAATGATGTTTGGAATGATGTTTGGAATGATGTGTGGAATGATGTGTGGATTGATGTGTGGATTGAGGTGTGGAATGATATGTGGAATGATGTGTGGAATGATGTGTGGAATGATGTGTGGAATGATGTTTGGAATGATTTGTGGAATGAAGTGTGGAATGAGGTGCGGAATAAATTACGAATGATGTGAGGAATGATGTGTGGAATGATGTGTGAATGATGTTTGGAATGATATGTGGAATGATGTGTAGAATGAGGTATGGAATGATGGGTGGAATGATGTGTGGAATGTTGTGTGGAATGATGCGTGGAATGACGGGTGGAATGAGTTCTGGAATGATGTGTGCAATGATGTGTTAAATGATGTGTGGAATGAGGTTTGGAATGATGTGTGGAATGAGGTGTGGAATGATGAGCGGAATGATGTGTTGAATGATTTGTGCAATGAGGATTGGAATAATGTGTGAAATGAAGTGTGGAATGATATGTGGAATGATGTTTGGAATGATGTGTGGAATTATGTGTGGAATGGGGTATGGAATGAGGTGTGGAATGATGTGTGGAATGATGTGTGGAATGAAGTGTGGAATGATGTGTGGAAAGATGTGTGGAATGGGGTAAGAAATGAGGTGTGGAATGATGTGTGGAATGATGTGTGGAATGATGTGTGGAATGATGTGTGGAATGATGTGTAGAATCATGTGTGGAATGATGTGTGCAATGATGTGTGGAATGATGTGTGGAATGATGCGTCGAATGATGCGTTGAATGATGTGTGGATTGATGTGTGGAATGACTTGTGGAAAGCTGTGTGGAATGATGAGTGGAATGATGTGTGGAATGATATGTGGATTGATGTGTGAAATGAATTGTGGAATGCTGTGTGGAATGATGAGTAGAATGTTGTGTGGAATGATGTGTG
Organism: Pristiophorus japonicus; assembly: GCF_044704955.1. Lineage (NCBI taxonomy): Eukaryota > Metazoa > Chordata > Chondrichthyes > Pristiophoridae > Pristiophorus > Pristiophorus japonicus. The sequence goes on from NW_027250649.1 coordinate 2,473,771, forward strand.
GAATGATGTGTGGTATGAAGTGTTAAATGATATGTGGAATGCTGTGTGGAATGATGAGTGGAAGGATGTGTGGAATGATGTGTGGAATGATGTTTACAATGAGGTGTGGAATGATGTGTGGAATGATTTGTGGAATGAGGTGCGGAGTGATGTGTGGAAGGATGTGTGGAATGAGGTTTGTAATGATATGTTGAATGAAGTGTGGGATGATGTGTGGAATGATTTGCAGAATGATGTGGTGAAATAATGTGTGTAATGAAGTTTGGAATTAGGTTTGGAATGGTGTGTGGAAAGAGGTGTGGAATGATGTGTGGAATGATGTGTGGAATGAGTTATGCAATGATGTGTGGAATGATGTGTGGAATGATGTGGTGGAATGTTGTGTGGAATGAGTTGTGCAATGATGTGAGAAATGAGGTGTGGAATGATGTGTGGAATGATGTGTGGAATGATGTGGTGGAATGATGTGTGGAATGATGTGTGGAATGACTTATGCAATGATGTGTGGAATGAGGTGTGGAATGATGTGTGGAATGATGTGTGGAATGATGTGGTGGAATGTTGTGTGCAATGAGTTGTGCAATGATGTGTGAAATGAGGTGTGGAATGATGTGTGGAATGATGTGTGGAATGATGTGAGTAAGGATGTGTGGATTGAGGTTTGTGATATGTTGAATGATGTTTGGGATGATGTGTGGAATGATTTGTGGAATGAGGTTTGGAATGATGTGTGGAATGATGTGTGGAATGATTTGCAGAATGCTGTGCTGAAATGATATGTGGAATGAAGTTTGGAATTAGGTTTGGAATGATGTGTGGAAAGAGGTGTGGAATGATGTGTGGAATGATGTGTGGAATGAGTTGTGCAATGATGTTGGAATGAGGTGTGGAATGATGTGTAGAATGACGGGTGGAATGATGTGTGGAATGAGGTTTGTAATGATGTATGGAATGATGTGTGGAATGAGGTGTGGAATGTAGTGTGGAATGAGTTGTGCAATGATCGTGGAATGATGTGTGGAATGATCTGTGGAATGAGGTGTGGAATGATAAGTGGAATGATGTTTGGATTGATGTGTGGAATGATATGTGGAATGATGCGTGGAATGATGTGTGTAATGATCTGTGGAATGAGGTGTGGAATGATAAGTGGAATGATGTTTGGAATGATGTGTGGAATGATATGTGGAATGATGCGTGGAATGATGTGTGGAATGATGTTTGGAATGATGTGTGCAATGATGTTTGGAATGACGGGTGGAATGAGTTGTGGAATGAGGTTTGGAATGATGTGGGATGATAGGTGGAATGATGAGTGGAATGATGTGTGGAATGATTTGTGGAATTATGTTTAGAATGTGGTGTGGAATGATGTGTGGAATGATTTGTGGAATGAGGTGTCGAATGATGTGTGGAATGAGGTGTCGAAAGTTGTGTGGATTGATGCTTGGAATGGTGTGTGGAATTATGTGTGGAATGATGTTTGAAATTAAGTGTGGAATGATGTGTGGAATGATGTGTGGAATGATGTGTGGAATGATGTGTGGAATAATGTGTGGAATGAGGAGTGGAATCATGTGTGGATTGGTGTTTGGAATGATGTGTAGAATGAGGTGTAGAATGATGTTTGGAATGATGTGTGGAATGATGTGTGGAATAATGTGTAGAATGAGAATTGGAATGGTGTGTGGAATGATGTTTGGAATGATGTGTGGAATAAGGTGTGGAATGACGGGTGGAATGAGTTGTGGAATGATGTTTAAAATGATGTGTGGAATGACGTGTGTAATGATGTTTGGAATGATGTGTAGAATGACGTGTGGAATGAAGTTTGGAATGATGTGTGGAACAATGTGTGGAATGAGTTGTGGAATGATGTGTGGAATGATGTGTGGAATGACGTGGTGGAATGAGGTGTGGAATGATGTGTGCAATGATGGGTGGAATTAGTTGTGGAATGATGTGTGGAATGATGTGATTGAATGATGTGTGGAATGAGTTGTGCAATGAAGTGTGGAATGATTTGTGGAATGATGTTTGGAATGACGGGTAGAATGAGTTGTGGAATGAGGTTTGGAATGATGTGTGGAATGATATGTGAAATGATGCATGGAATGTTGCGTGGAATGATGTGTGGAATGAATTGTGGAATGATGTGTGGAATGATGAGTGGAATGATGTGTGGAATGACGTGTGGAATGATGTTTAGAATGTGGTGTGGAATGATGTGTGGAATGATTTGTGGAATGAGGTGTGGAATGATGTGTTGAATGATGCGTGGAATGATGCATGGAAAGATGTGTGGAATGAATTGTGGAATGATGTGTGGAATGATGTGTGGAATGATGTTTGAAATGAAGTGTGGAATGATGTGTGGAATGATGCATGCAATGATGCATTGAATGATATGTGGATTGATGTGTGGAATGAATTGTGGAATGCTGTGTGGAATCATGAGTGGAATGATGTGTGGAATGAAGTGTGGAATGATGTTTAGAATGAGGTGTGGAATAATGTGTAGAATGATTTGTGGAATGAGGTGTGGAGTGATGAGTGGAAGGATGTGTGGAATGAGGTTTGTAATGATATGTTGAATGAAGTGTGGGATGATGTGTGGAATGATTTATGGAATGAGGTTTGGAATGATGTGTGTAATGATGTGTGGAATGATGTGTGGAATGACTTATGCAATGATGTGTGAAATGATGTGGTGGAATGTTGTGTGCAATGAGTTGTGCAATGATGTGTGAAATGAGGTGTGGAATGATGTGTGGAATGATGTGTGGAATGATGTGGTGGAATGTTGTGTGGAATGAGTTGTGCAATGATGTGTGAAATGAGGTGTGGAATGCTGTGTGGAATGATGTGTGGAATGATGTGTGTAAGGATGTGCGGATTGAGGTTTGTGATATGTTGAATGATGTTTGGGATGATGTGTGGAATGATTTGTGGAATGAGGTTTGGAATGATGTGTGGAATGATGTGTGGAATGATTTGCAGAATAATGTGCTGAAATGATGTGTGGAATGAAGTTTGGAATTAGTTTTGGAATGATGTGTGGAAAGAGGTGTGGAATGATGTGTGGAATGAGGTGTGGAATGATGTGTGGAATGATGTGTGGAATGATGTGAGTAAGGATGTGTGGATTGAGGTTTGTGATATGTTGAATGATGTTTGGGATGATGTGTGGAATGATGTGTGGAATGAGGTTTAGAATGATGTGTTGAATGATGTGTGGAATGATTTGCAGAATGCTGTGCTGAAATGATATGTGGAATGAAGTTTGGAATTAGGTTTGGAATGATGTGTGGAAAGAGGTGTGGAATGATGTGTGGAATGATGTGTGGAATGTGTTGTGCAATGATGTTGGAATGAGGTGTGGAATGATGTGTAGAATGACGGGTGGAATGATGTGTGGAATGAGGTTTGTAATGATGTATGGAATGATGTGTGGAATGAGGTGTGGAATGTAGTGTGGAATGAGTTGTGCAATGATCGTGGAATGATGTGTGGAATGATCTGTGGAATGAGGTGTGGAATGATAAGTGGAATGATGTTTGGAATGATGTGTTGAATGATATGTGGAATGATGCGTGGAATGATGTGTGTAATGATCTGCGGAATGAGGTGTGGAATGATAAGTGGAATGATGTTTGGAATGATGTGTGGAATGATATGTGGAATGATGCGTGGAATGATGTGTGGAATGATGTTTGGAATGATGTGTGCAATGATGTTTGGAATGACGGGTGGAATGAGTTGTGGAATGAGGTTTGGAATGATGTGGGATGATAGGTGGAATGATGAGTGGAATGATGTGTGGAATGATGTGTGGAATTATGTTTAGAATGTGGTGTGGATTGATGTGTGGAATGATTTGTGGAATGAGGTGTCGAATGATGTGTGGAATGAGGTGTCGAATGTTGTGTGGATTGATGCTTGGAATGGTGTGTGGAATTATGTGTGGAATGATGTTTGAAATGAAGTGTGGAATGATGTGTGGAATGATGTGTGGAATGATGTGTGGAATGATGTGTGGAATAATGTGTGGAATGAGGAGTGGAATCATGTGTGGATTGGTGTTTGGAATGATGTGTAAAATGAGGTGTAGAATGATGTTTGGAATGATGTGTGGAATGATGTGTGGAATAATGTGTAGAATGAGAATTGGAATGGTGTGTGGAATGATGTTTGGAATGATGTGTGGAATAAGGTGTGGAATGACGGGTGGAATGAGTTGTGGAATGATGTTTAAAATGATGTGTGGAATGACGTGTGTAATGATGTTTGGAATGATGTGTGGAATGACGTGTGGAATGAAGTTTGGAATGATGTGTGGAACAATGTGTGGAATGAGTTGTGGAATGATGTGTGGAATGATGTGTGGAATGATGTGGTGGAATGAGGTGTGGAATGATTTGTGCAATGATGGGTGGAATTAGTTGTGGAATGATGTGTGGAATGATGTGATGGAATGATGTGTGGAATGAGTTGTGCAATGAAGTGTGGAATGATTTGTGGAATGATGTTTGGAATGACGGGTAGAATGAGTTGTGGAATGAGGTTTGGATAGATGTGTGGAATGATATGTGAAATGATGCATGGAATGATGCGTTGAATGATGTGTGGATTGATATGTGGAATGAGTTGTGGAATGATGTGTGGAATGATGTGTGGAATGATGTGCGGAATGATGTGTGGAATGATGTGTGGAATGATGTGTGGAATGATGTATGGAAAGATGTGTGGAATGGGATATGGAATGTGGTGTGGAATGATGTGTGGAATGATGTGTGGAATGATGTGTAGAATGTTGTGTGGAATGATGTGTACAATGATGTGTGGAATGATGTGTGGAATGATGCGTCGAATGATGCGTTGAATGATGTGTGGATTGATGTGTGGAATGACTTGTGGAATGCTGTGTGGAATGATGAGTGGAATGATATGTGGAATGATGTGTGGAATGATGTGTGGAATGATGTGTGGAATGAGGTGTGGAATGTCGTGTGGAATGAGTTGTGCAATGATGCTTGGAATGATGCGTGGAATGATGTTTGGAATGAATTGTGGGATGATGTGTGGAATGAACAGTGGAATGATGTGCGGAATGATGTGTGGAATGATGCTTAGAATGAGGTGTGTAATGATGTATGGAATGATTTGTGGAATGAGGAGTGGAATGATGTGTGGAATGATATGTGGAATGATGTGTGGAATGATGTGTGGAATGAGGTGCTACATGAATGTGGAATGAAGTGTAGAATGATTTGTCGGATGATGTGTGGAATGATGTTTGGAATGATGTGTGGAATGAAGTGTGGAATGATGTGCGGAATGATGTGTGGAATGCTGTGAGGAATGATGTGTGGAATGATGTGTGGAAAGATGTGTGGAAAGATGTGTGGAATGGGGTATGGAATAAAGTATGGAATGATGTGTGGAATGATGTGTGGAATGATGTGTGGAATGATGTGTGGAATGATGTGTAGAATGATGTGTGGAATGATGTGTGCAATGATGTGTGGAATGATGTGTGGAATGATGCGTCGACTGATGCGTTGAATGATGTGTGGATTGATGTGTGGACTGACTTGTGGAATGCTGTGGGAATGATATGTGGATGATGTGTAAAATGAATTGTGGAATGATGTGTGCAATAAGGTGTTAAATGATATGTGGAATGATGTGTGGAATGATGTGTGGAATGATGTGTGGAATGACGTGTGGAATGTCGTGTGGAATGAGTTGTGCAATGATGTGTGGAATGAGGTGTGGAATGATCTGTGGAATGAGGTGCGGAATGGGGTGTGGAATGATGTGTGGAATGATGTTTGGAATGATGTGTGGACTGTTGTGTGGAATGATGAGTGGAATGATGTGTGGAGCGATGTGTGGAATGATGCGTGGAATGATATGTGGATTGATGTGTGGAATGAATTGTGGAATGCTGTGTGGATTGATGAGAGGAATGATGTGTGGAATGATGTGTGGAATGATCATTGGAATGATGTGCAGAATGAGGTGTGGAAAGATGTGTGGAATGATTTGTCGGATGATGTGTGGAATGATGTTTGGAATGATGTTTGGAATGATGTGTGGAATGATGTGTGGATTGATGTGTGGATTGAGGTGTGGAATGATATGTGGAATGTTGTGTGGAATGATGTGTGGAATGATGTGTGGAATGATGTTTGGAATGATTTGTGGAATGAAGTGTGGAATGAGGTGCGGAATAAATTACGAATGATGTGAGGAATGATGTGTGGAATGATGTGTGAATGATGTTTGGAATGATATGTGGAATGATGTGTAGAATGAGGTATGGAATGATGGGTGGAATGATGTGTGGAATGTTGTGTGGAATGATGCGTGGAATGACGGGTGGAATGAGTTCTGGAATGATGTGTGCAATGATGTGTGAAATGATGTGTGGAATGAGGTTTGGAATGATGTGTGGAATGAGGTGTGGAATGATGAGCGGAATGATGTGTTGAATGATTTGTGCAATGAGGTTTGGAATAATGTGTGAAATGAAGTGTGGAATGATATGTGGAATGATGTTTGGAATGATGTGTGGAATTATGTGTGGAATGGGGTATGGAATGAGGTGTGGAATGATGTGTGGAATGATGTGTGGAATGAAGTGTGGAATGATGTGTGGAAAGATGTGTGGAATGGGGTAAGAAATGAGGTGTGGAATGATGTGTGGAATGATGTGTGGAATGATGTGTGGAATGATGTGTGGAATGATGTGTAGAATCATGTGTGGAATGATGTGTGCAATGATGTGTGGAATGATGTGTGGAATGATGCGTCGAATGATGCGTTGAATGATGTGTGGATTGATGTGTGGAATGACTTGTGGAAAGCTGTGTGGAATGATGAGTGGAATGATGTGTGGAATGATATGTGGATTGATGTGTGAAATGAATTGTGGAATGCTGTGTGGAATGATGAGTAGAATGTTGTGTGGAATGATGTGTGGAATGATGTGTGGTATGAAGTGTTAAATGATATGTGGAATTATGTGTGGAATGATGTGTGGAGTGATGTGTGGAATGAGGTGTGGAATGCCGTGTGGAATGATCTGTGGAATGATGTGTGGAATGATGTGTGGAATGATGTTTGGAATGATGTGTGGAATGATGTGTAGAATGAGGTATGGAATGATGGGTGGAATGATGTTTGGAATGTTGTGTGGAATGATGCGTGGAATGACGGGTGGAATGAGTTCTGGAATGATGTGTAAAATGAGGTTTGGAATGATGTGTGGAATGAGGTGTGGAATGATGTGCGGATTGATGTGTTGAATGATGTGTGCAATGAGGTTTGGAATAATGTGTGGAATGATGTGTGGAATGAAGTGTGGAATGACGTGTGAAATGATGTGTGGAATGATGTGTGGAATGATATGAGGAATGAGGTGTGGAATCATTTGTTGGATGGTGTGTGGAATGATGTGTGGAATGATGTTTTAAATGATATGTGGAATCATGTGTTGAATGATGTGTGGAATGATGTGTGGAATGAGGTTTGGAATGATGTGGAATGATGTGTGGCATGAATTGTGGAATGATGTGGTGGAATGATGTGTGGAATGAGGTGTGGAATGATGTGGGGAATGATGTGTGGAATGATGTGTGGAATGATGTGTGGAATGATGTGTGGAAAGATGTGTGGAATGGGGTATGGACTGAGCTGTGGAATGATATGTGAAATGATGTGTGGAATGATGTGTGGAAAGATGTGTAGAATGATGTGTGGTATGATGTGTGCAATGATGTGTGGAATGATGTGTGGAATGATGCGTCGAATGATGCGTTGAATGATGTGTGGATTGATGTGTGGAATGACTTGTGGAATGCTGTGTGGAATGATGAGTGGAATGATGTGTGGAATGATGTGTGGAATGATGAGTGGAATGATGTGTGGCTTGATGTGCGGAATGATGTATGGAATGATGTGGTGGAATGATGTGTGGAATGATGTGTGGAATGATGTGCGGAATGATGTGTGGAATGATGTGTGGAATGATGTGTGGAATGATGTATGGAAAGATGTGTGGAATGGGATATGGAATGTGGTGTGGAATGATGTGTGGAATGATGTGTGGAATGATGTGTAGAATCTTGTGTGGAATGATGTGTACAATGATGTGTGGAATGATGTGTGGAATGATGCGTCGAATGATGCGTTGAATGATGTGTGGATTGATGTGTGGAATGACTTGTGGAATGCTGTGTGGAATGATGAGTGGAATGATATGTGGAATGATGTGTGGAATGATGTGTGGAATGATGTGTGGAATGAGGTGTGGAATGTCGTGTGGAATGAGTTGTGCAATGATGCTTGGAATGATGCGTGGAATGATGTTTGGAATGAATTGTGGAATGATGTGTGGAATGATCAGTGGAATGATGTGCGGAATGATGTGTGGAATGATGCTTAGAATGAGGTGTGTAATGATGTATGGAATGATTTGTGGAATGAGGAGTGGAATGATGTGTGGAATGATATGTGGAATGATGTGTGGAATGATGTGTGGAATGAGGTGCTACATGAATGTGGAATGAAGTGTAGAATGATTTGTCGGATGATGTGTGGAATGATGTTTGGAATGATGTGTGGAATGATGTATGGAATGCTGTGTGGAATGAGGTGTGGAATGATGTTTGGAATGATGTGTGGAATGATGTGTGGAATGATGTGTGGATTGATGTGTGGATTGAGGTGTGGAATGATGTGTGGGATGATGTGTGGAATGATGTTTGGAATGATGTGTGGAATGATGTGTGGAATGAGGTGCGGAATGAATGAGGAATGATGTGTGGAATTGTGTGTGGAATGATGTGTGGAATGATGTTTGGAATGATGTGTGGAATGACGTGTAGAATGAGGTATGGAATGATGGGTGGGATGATGTGTGGAATGTTGTGTGGAATGATGCGTGGAATGTCGGGTGGAATGAGTTCTGGAATGATGTGTGCAGTGATGTGTGGAATGAGGTTTGGAATAATGTGTGGAATGAGGTGTGGAATGATTTGCGGAATGATGTGTTGAATGATGTGTCTAATGAGGTTTGGAATAATGTGTGGAATGATGTGTGGAATTACGTGTGGAATGACGTGTGGAATGATGTGATGAATGATCATTGGAATGATGTGCAGAATGAGGTGTGGAATGATGTGTGGAATGATTTGTCGGATGATGTGTGGAATGATGTTTGGAATGATGTTTGGAATGATGTGTGGAATGATGTGTGGATTGATGTGTGGATTGAGGTGTGGAATGATATGTGGAATGATGTGTGGAATGATGTGTGGAATGATGTGTGGAATGATGTTTGGAATGATTTGTGGAATGAAGTGTGGAATGAGGTGCGGAATATTGACGAATGATGTGAGGAATGATGTGTGGAATGATGTGTGAATGATGTTTGGAATGATATGTGGAATGATGTGTAGAATGAGGTATGGAATGATGGCTGGAATGATGTGTGGAATGTTGTGTGGAATGATGCGTGGAATGACGGGTGGAATGAGTTCTGGAATGATGTGTGCAATGATGTGTGAAATGATGTGTGGAATGAGGTTTGGAATGATGTGTGGAATGAGGTGTGGAATGATGAGCGGAATGATGTGTTGAATGATTTGTGCAATGAGGTTTGGAATAATGTGTGAAATGAAGTGTGGAATGATATGTGGAATGATGTTTGGAATGATGTGTGGAATTATGTGTGGAATGGGGTATGGAATGAGGTGTGGAATGATGTGTGGAATGATGTGTGGAATGAAGTGTGGAATGATGTGTGGAAAGAAGTGTGGAATGTGGTAAGAAATGAGGTGTGGAATGATGTGTGGAATGATGTGTGGAATGATGTGTGGAATGATGTGTGGAATGATGTGCAGAATCATGTGTGGAATGATGTGTGCAATGATGTGTGGAATGATGTGTGGAATGATGCGTCGAATGATGCGTTGAATGATGTGTGGATTGATGTGTGGAATGACTTGTGGAAAGCTGTGTGGAATGATGAGTGGAATGATGTGTGGAATGATATGTGGATTGATGTGTGAAATGAATTGTGGAATGCTGTGTGGAATGATGAGTAGAATGTTGTGTGGAATGATGTGTGGAATGATGTGTGGTATGAGGTGTTAAATGATATGTGGAATTATGTGTGGAATGATGTGTGGAGTGATGTGTGGAATGAGGTGTGGAATGCCGTGTGGAATGATCTGTGGAATGATGTGTGGAATGAAGTTTGGAGTGATGTTTGGAATGATGTGTGGAATGATGTGTAGAATGAGGTATGGAATGATGGGTGGAATGATGTTTGGAATGTTGTGTGGAATGATGCGTGGAATGACGGGTGGAATGAGTTCTGGAATGATGTGTAAAATGAGGTTTGGAATGATGTGTGGAATGAGGTGTGGAATGATGTGCGGATTGATGTGTTGAATGATGTGTGCAATGAGGTTTGGAATAATGTGTGGAATGATGTGTGGAATGAAGTGTGGAATGACGTGTGAAATGATGTGTGGAATGATGTGTGGAATGATATGAGGAATGAGGTGTGGAATCATTTGTTGGATGGTGTGTGGAATGATGTGTGGAATGATGTTTTAAAAGATATGTGGAATCATGTGTTGAATGATGTGTGGAATGATGTGTGGAATGAGGTTTGGAATGATGTGGAATGATGTGTGGCATGAATTGTGGAATGATGTGGTGGAATGATGTGTGGAATGAGGTGTGGAATGATGTGGGGAATGATGTGTGGAATGATGTGTGGAATGATGTGTGGAATGATGTGTGGAAAGATGTGTGGAATGGGGTATGGACTGAGGTGTGGAATGATATGTGAAATGATGTGTGGAATGATGTGTGGAAAGATGTGTGGAATGATGTGTGGTATGATGTGTGCAATGATGTGTGGAATGATGTGTGGAATGATGCGTCGAATGATGCGTTGAATGATGTGTGGATTGATGTGTGGAATGACTTGTGGAATGCTGTGTGGAATGATGAGTGGAATGATGTGTGGAATGATGTGTGGAATGATGAGTGGAATGATGTGTGGCTTGATGTGCGGAATGATGTATGGAATGATGTGGTGGAATGATGTGTGGAATGATGTGTGGAATGATGTGCGGAATGATGTTTGGAATGATGTGTGGAATGATGTGTGGAATGATGTATGGAAAGATGTGTGGAATGGGATATGGAATGTGGTGTGGAATGATGTGTGTAAAGATGTGTGGAATGATGTGTATAATGTTGTGTGGAATGATGTGTACAATGATGTGTAGAATGATGTGTGGAATGATGCGTCGAATGATGCGTTGAATGATGTGTGGATTGATGTGTGGAATGACTTGTGGAATGCTGTGTGGAATGATGAGTGGAATGATATGTGGAATGATGTGTGGAATGATGTGTGGAATGATGTGTGGAATGAGGTGTGGAATGTCGTGTGGAATGAGTTGTGCAATGATGCTTGGAATGATGCGTGGAATGATGTTTGGAATGAATTGTGGAATGATGTGTGGAATGATCAGTGGAATGATGTGCGGAATGATGTGTGGAATGATGCTTAGAATGAGGTGTGTAATGATGTATGGAATGATTTGTGGAATGAGGAGTGGAATGATGTGTGGAATGATATGTGGAATGATGTGTGGAATGATGTGTGGAATGAGGTGCTACATGAATGTGGAATGAAGTGTAGAATGATTTGTCGGATGATGTGTGGAATGATGTTTGGAATGATGTGTGGAATGATGTATGGAATGCTGTGTGGAATGAGGTGTGGAATGATGTTTGGAATGATGTGTGGAATGATGTGTGGAATGATGTGTGGATTGATGTGTGGATTGAGGTGTGGAATGATATGTGGAATGATGTGTGGAATGATGTGTGGGATGATGTGTGGAATGATGTTTGGAATGATGTGTGGAATGATGTGTGGAATGAGGTGCGGAATGAATGAGGAATGATGTGTGGAATTGTGTGTGGAATGATGTGTGGAATGATGTTTGGAATGATGTGTGGAATGACGTGTAGAATGAGGTATGGAATGATGGGTGGGATGATGTGTGGAATGTTGTGTGGAATGATGCGTGGAATGTCGGGTGGAATGAGTTCTGGAATGATGTGTGCAGTGATGTGTGGAATGAGGTTTGGAATAATGTGTGGAATGAGGTGTGGAATGATGTGCGGAATGATGTGTTGAATGATGTGTCTAATGAGGTTTGGAATAATGTGTGGAATGATGTGTGGAATGACGTGTGGAATGACGTGTGGAATGATGTGTGGAATGATGTGTGGAATGATGTGAGGAATGAGGTGTGGAATCATTTGTTGGATGGTGTAAGGAATGAGGTGTGGAATGATGTTTTAAATGATATGTGGAATGATGTGTGGAATGATGTGTGGAATGATGTGTGGAATGAGGTTTGGAATGATGTATGGAATGATGTCTGGAATGATGTGTGGAATGATGTGGCGGAATGATGTGTGGAATGATGTGTGGAATGATGTGTGGAATGACTTGTGGAATGCTGTGTGGAATGATGAGTGGAATGATATGTGGAATGATGTGTGGAATGATGTGTGGAATGATGTGTGGAATGAGGTGTGGAATGTCGTGTGGAATGAGTTGTGCAATGATGCTTGGAATGATGCGTGGAATGATGTTTGGAATGAATTGTGGAATGATGTGTGGAATGATCAGTGGAATGATGTGCGGAATGATGTGTGGAATGATGCTTAGAATGAGGTGTGTAATGATGTATGGAATGATGTGGTGGAATGATGTGTGGAATGATGTGTGGAATGATGTGCGGAATGATGTTTGGAATGATGTGTGGAATGATGTGTGGAATGATGTATGGAAAGATGTGTGGAATGGGATATGGAATGTGGTGTGGAATGATGTGTGTAATGATGTGTGGAATGATGTGTATAATGTTGTGTGGAATGATGTGTACAATGATGTGTAGAATGATGTGTGGAATGATGCGTCGAATGATGCGTTGAATGATGTGTGGATTTATGTGTGGAATGACTTGTGGAATGTCGTGTGGAATGAGTTGTGCAATGATGCTTGGAATGATGCGTGGAATGATGTTTGGAATGAATTGTGGAATGATGTGTGGAATGATCAGTGGAATGATGTGCGGAATGATGTGTGGAATGATGCTTAGAATGAGGTGTGTAATGATGTATGGAATGATTTGTGGAATGATGAGTGGAATGATGTGTGGAATGATATGTGGAATGATGTGTGGAATGATGTGTGGAATGAGGTGCTACATGAATGTGGAATGAAGTGTAGAATGATTTGTCGGATGATGTGTGGAATGATGTTTGGAATGATGTGTGGAATGATGTATGGAATGCTGCGTGGAATGAGGTGTGGAATGATGTTTGGAATGATGTGTGGAATGATGTGTGGAATGATGTGTGGATTGATGTGTGGATTGAGGTGTGGAATGATATGTGGAATGATGTGTGGAATGATGTGTGGGATGATGTGTGGAATGATGTTTGGAATGATGTGTGGAATGATGTGTGGAATGAGGTGCGGAATGAATGAGGAATGATGTGTGGAATTGTGTGTGGAATGATGTGTGGAATGATGTTTGGAATGATGTGTGGAATGACGTGTAGAATGAGGTATGGAATGATGGGTGGGATGATGTGTGGAATGTTGTGTGGAATGATGCGTGGAATGTCGGGTGGAATGAGTTCTGGAATGATGTGTGCAGTGATGTGTGGAATGAGGTTTGGAATAATGTGTGGAATGAGGTGTGGAATGATGTGCGGAATGATGTGTTGAATGATGTGTCTAATGAGGTTTGGAATAATGTGTGGAATGATGTGTGGAATGACGTGTGGAATGACGTGTGGAATGATGTGTGGAATGATGTGTGGAATGATGTGAGGAATGAGGTGTGGAATCATTTTTGGATGGTGTAAGAAATGAGGTGTGGAATGATGTTTTAAATGATATGTGGAATGATGTGTGGAATGATGTGTGGAATGATGTGTGGAATGAGGTTTGGAATGATGTATGGAATGATGTCTGGAATGATGTGTGGTATGATGTGGCGGAATGATGTGTGGAATGATGTGTGGAATGATGTGTGGAATGACTTGTGGAATGCTGTGTGGAATGATGAGTGGAATGATATGTGGAATGATGTGTGGAATGATGTGTGGAATGATGCGTGGAATGAGGTGTGGAATGTCGTGTGGAATGAGTTGTGCAATGATGCTTGGAATGATGCGTGGAATGATGTTTGGAATGAATTGTGGAATGATGTGTGGAATGATCAGTGGAATGATGTGCGGAATGATGTGTGGAATGATGCTTAGAATGAGGTGTGTAATGATGTATGGAATGATTTGTGGAATGAGGAGTGGAATGATGTGTGGAATGATATGTGGAATGATGTGTGGAATGATGTGTGGAATGAGGTGCTACATGAATGTGGAATGAAGTGTAGAATGATTTGTCGGATGATGTGTGGAATGATGTTTGGAATGATGTGTGGAATGATGTATGTAATGCTGTGTGGAATGAGGTGTGGAATGATGTTTGGAATGATGTGTGGAATGATGTGTGGAATGATGTGTGGATTGATGTGTGGATTGAGGTGTGGAATGATATGTGGAATGATGTGTGGAATGATGTGTGGGATGATGTGTGGAATGATGTTTGGAATGATGTGTGGAATGATGTGTGGAATGAGGTGCGGAATGAATGAGGAATGATGTGTGGAATTGTGTATGGAATGATCTGTGGAATGATGTTTGGAATGATGTGTGGAATGACGTGTAGAATGAGGTATGGAATGATGGGTGGGATGATGTGTGGAATGTTGTGTGGAATGATGCGTGGAATGTCGGGTGGAATGAGTTCTGGAATGATGTGTGCAATGATGTGTGGAATGAGGTTTGGAATAATGTGTGGAATGAGGTGTGGAATGATGTGCGGAATGATGTGTTGAATGATGTGTCTAATGAGGTTTGGAATAATGTGTGGAATGATGTGTGGAATGACGTGTGGAATGACGTGTGGAATGATGTGTGGAATGATGTGTGGAATGATGTGAGGAATGAGGTGTGGAATCATTTGTTGGATGGTGTAAGGAATGAGGTGTGGAATGATGTTTTAAATGATATGTGGAATGATGTGTGGAATGATGTGTGGAATGATGTGTGGAATGAGGTTTGGAATGATGTATGGAATGATGTGTGGAATGATGTGTGGAATGATGTGGCGGAATGATGTGTGGAATGATGTGTGGAATGATGTGTGGATTGATGTGTGGATTGAGGTGTGGAATGATATGTGGAATGATGTGTGGAATGATGTGTGGGATGATGTGTGGAATGATGTTTGGAATGATGTGTGGAATGATGTGTGGAATGAGGTGCGGAATGAATGAGGAATGATGTGTGGAATTGTGTGTGGAATGATGTGTGGAATGATGTTTGGAATGATGTGTGGAATGACGTGTAGAATGAGGTATGGAATGATGGGTGGGATGATGTGTGGAATGTTGTGTGGAATGATGCGTGGAATGTCGGGTGGAATGAGTTCTGGAATGATGTGTGCAGTGATGTGTGGAATGAGGTTTGGAATAATGTGTGGAATGATGTGCGGAATGATGTGTTGAATGATGTGTCTAATGAGGTTTGGAATAATCTGTGGAATGATGTGTGGAATGACGTGTGGAATGACGTGTGGAATGATGTGATGAATGATCATTGGAATGATGTGCAGAATGAGGTGTGGAATGATGTGTGGAATGATTTGTCGGATGATGTGTGGAATGATGTTTGGAATGTTGTTTGGAATGATGTGTGGAATGATGTGTGGATTGATGTGTGGATTGAGGTGTGGAATGATATGTGGAATGATGTGTGGAATGATGTGTGGAATGATGTGTGGAATGATGTTTGGAATGATTTGTGGAATGAAGTGTGGAATGAGGTGCGGAATAAATGACGAATGATGTGAGGAATGACGTGTGGAATGATGTGTGAATGATGTTTGGAATGATATGTGGAATGATGTGTAGAATGAGGTATGGAATGATGGGTGGAATGATGTGTGGAATGTTGTGTGGAATGATGCGTGGAATGACGGGTGGAATGAGTTCTGGAATGATGTGTGCAATGATGTGTGAAATGATGTGTGGAATGAGGTTTGGAATGATGTGTGGAATGAGGTGTGGAATGATGAGCGGAATGATGTGTTGAATGATTTGTGCAATGAGGTTTGGAATAATGTGTGAAATGAAGTGTGGAATGATATGTGGAATGATGTTTGGAATGATGTGTGGAATTATGTGTGGAATGGGGTATGGAATGAGGTGTGGAATGATGAGTGGAATGATGTGTGGAATGAAGTGTGGAATGATGTGTGGAAAGAAGTGTGGAATGGGGTAAGAAATGAGGTGTGGAATGATGTGTGGAATGATGTTTGGAATGATGTGTGGAATGATGTGTGGAATGGTGTGTAGAATCATGTGTGGAATGATGTGTGCAATGATGTGTGGAATGATGTGTGGAATGATGCGTCGAATGATGCGTTGAATGATGTGTGGATTGATGTGTGGAATGACTTGTGGAAAGCTGTGTGGAATGATGAGTGGAATGATGTGTGGAATGATATGTGGATTGATGTGTGAAATGAATTGTGGAATGCTGTGTGGAATGATGAGTAGAATGTTGTGTGGAATGATGTGTGGAATGATGTGTGGTATGAGGTGTTAAATGATATGTGGAATTATGTGTGGAATGATGTGTGGAGTGATGTGTGGAATGAGGTGTGGAATGCCGTGTGGAATGATCTGTGGAATGATGTGTGGAATGATGTGTGGAATGATGTTTGGAATGATGTGTGGAATGATGTGTAGAATGAGGTATGGAATGATGGGTGGAATGATGTTTGGAATGTTGTGTGGAATGATGCGTGGAATGACGGGTGGAATGAGTTCTGGAATGATGTGTAAAATGAGGTTTGGAATGATGTGTGGAATGAGGTGTGGAATGATGTGCGGATTGATGTGTTGAATGATGTGTGTAATGAGGTTTGGAATAATGTGTGGAATGATGTGTGGAATGAAGTGTGGAATGACGTGTGAAATGATGTGTGGAATGATGTGTGGAATGATATGAAGAATGAGGTGTGGAATCATTTGTTGGATGGTGTGTGGAATGATGTGTGGAATGATGTTTTAAATGATATGTGGAATCATGTGTTGAATGATGTGTGGAATGATGTGTGGAATGAGGTTTGGAATGATGTGGAATGATGTGTGGCATGAATTGTGGAATGATGTGGTGGAATGATGTGTGGAATGAGGTGTGGAATGATGTGGGGAATGATGTGTGGAATGATGTGTGGAATGATGTGTGGAATGATGTGTGGAAAGATGTCTGGAATGGGGTATGGACTGAGGTGTGGAATGATATGTGAAATGATGTGTGGAATGATGTGTGGAAAGATGTGTGGAATGATGTGTGGTATGATGTGTGCAATGATGTGTGGAATGATGTGTGGAATGATGCGTCGAATGATGCGTTGAATGATGTGTGGATTGATGTGTGGAATGACTTGTGGAATGCTGTGTGGAATGATGAGTGGAATGATGTGTGGAATGATGTGTGGAATGATGAGTGGAATGATGTGTGGCTTGATGTGTGGAATGATGTATGGAATGATGTGGTGGAATGATGTGTGGAATGATGTGTGGAATGATGTGCGGAATGATGTGTGGAATGATGTGTGGAATGATGTGTGGAATGATGTATGGAAAGATGTGTGGAATGGGATATGGAATGTGGTGTGGAATGATGTGTGTAATGATGTGTGGAATGATGTGTAGAATGTTGTGTGGAATGATGTGTACAATGATGTGTGGAATGATGTGTGGAATGATGCGTCGAATGATGCGTTGAATGGTGTGTGGATTGATGTGTGGAATGACTTGTGGAATGCTGTGTGGAATGATGAGTGGAATGATATGTGGAATGATGTGTGGAATGATGTGTGGAATGATGTGTGGAATGACGTGTAGAATGAGGTATGGAATGATGGGTGGGATGATGTTGTGAATGTTGTGTGGAATGATGCGTGGAATGTCGGGTGGAATGAGTTCTGGAATGATGTGTGCAGTGATGTGTGGAATGAGGTTTGGAATAATGTGTGGAATGAGGTATGGAATGATGTGCGGAATGATGTGTTGAATGATGTGTCTAATGAGGTTTGGAATAATGTGTGGAATGATGTGTGGAATGACGTGTGGAATGACGTGTGGAATGATGTGTGGAATGATGTGTGGAATGATGTGAGGAATGAGGTGTGGAATCATTTGTTGGATGGTGTAAGGAATGAGGTGTGGAATGATGTTTTAAATGATATGTGGAATGATGTGCGGAATGATGTGTGGAATGATGTGTGGAATGAGGTTTGGAATGATGTATGGAATGATGTCTGGAATGATGTGTGGAATGATGTGGCGGAGTGATGTGTGGAATGATGTGTGGAATGATGTGTGGAATGACTTGTGGAATGCTGTGTGGAATGATGAGTGGAATGATATGTGGAATGATGTGTGGAATGATGTGTGGAATGATGTGTGGAATGAGGTGTGGAATGTCGTGTGGAATGAGTTGTGCAATGATGCTTGGAATGATGCGTGGAATGATGTTTGGAATGAATTGTGGAATGATGTGTGTAATGATCAGTGGAATGATGTGCGGAATGATGTTTGGAATGATGCTTAGAATGAGGTGTGTAATGATGTATGAAATGATTTGTGGAATGAGGAGTGGAATGATGTGTGGAATGATATGTGGAATGATGTGTGGAATGATGTGTGGAATGAGGTGCTACATGAATGTGGAATGAAGTGTAGAATGATTTGTCGGATGATGTGTGGAATGATGTTTGGAATGATGTGTGGAATGATGTATGTAATGCTGTGTGGAATGAGGTGTGGAATGATGTTTGGAATGATGTGTGGAATGATGTGTGGAATGATGTGTGGATTGATGTGTGGATTGAGGTGTGGAATGATATGTGGAATGATGTGTGGAATGATGTGTGGGATGATGTGTGGAATGATGTGTGGGATGATGTGTGGAATGATGTTTGGAATGATGTGTGGAATGATGTGTGGAATGAGGTGCGGAATGAATGAGGAATGATGTGTGGAATTGTGTGTGGAATGATGTGTGGAATGATGTTTGGAATGATGTGTGGAATGATGTGTAGAATGAGGTATGGAATGATGGGTGGGATGATGTGTGGAATGTTGTGTGGAATGATGCGTGGAATGTCGGGTGGAATGAGTTCTGGAATGATGTGTGCAATGATGTGTGGAATGAGGTTTGGAATAATGTGCGGAATGAGGTGTGGAATGATGTGCGGAATGATGTGTTGAATGATGTGTCTAATGAGGTTTGGAATAATGTGTGGAATGATGTGTGGAATGACGTGTGGAATGACGTGTGGAATGATGTGTGGAATGATGTGTGGAATGATGTGAGGAATGAGGTGTGGAATCATTTGTTGGATGGTGTAAGGAATGAGGTGTGGAATGATGTTTTAAATGATATGTGGAATGATGTGTGGAATGATGTGTGGAATGATGTGTGGAATGAGGTTTGGAATGACGTGTGGAATAATGTGTGGAATGATGTGTGGAATGATGTGAGGAATGAGGTGTGGAATCATTTGTTGGATGATGTGTGGAATGGGGTATGGAATGAGGTGTGGAATGATGTATGGAATGATGTGTGGAATGATGTGTGGAATGATGTGTAGAATGATGTGTGGAATGATGTGTGCAATGATGTGTGGAATGAGGTTTGGAATAATGTGCGGAATGAGGTGTGGAATGATGTGCGGAATGATGTGTTGAATGATGTGTCTAATGAGGTTTGGAATAATGTGTGGAATGATGTGTGGAATGACGTGTGGAATGACGTGTGGAATGATGTGTGGAATGATGTGTGGAATGATGTGAGGAATGAGGTGTGGAATCATTTGTTGGATGGTGTAAGGAATGAGGTGTGGAATGATGTTTTAAATGATATGTGGAATGATGTGTGGAATGATGTGTGGAATGATGTGTGGAATGAGGTTTGGAATGACGTGTGGAATAATGTGTGGAATGATGTGTGGAATGATGTGAGGAATGAGGTGTGGAATCATTTGTTGGATGATGTGTGGAATGGGATATGGAATGAGGTGTGGAATGATGTATGGAATGATGTGTGGAATGATGTGTGGAATGATGTGTAGAATGATGTGTGGAATGATGTGTGCAATGATGTGTGGAATGATGTGTGGAATGATGCGTCGAATGATGCGTTGAATGATGTGTGGATAGATGTGTGGAATGACTTGTGGAATGCTGTGTGGAATGAGGTGGAATGATGTGTGGAATGATGTGTGGAATGATGTGTGGAATGATGAGTGGAATGATATGGTGGAATGATGTGTGGAATGATGTGCGGAATGATGTGTGGAATGATGTGTGGAATAATGTGTGGAATGATGTGTGGAAAGATGTGTGGAATGGGGTATGGAATGATGTGTGGAATGATGTCTGGAATGATGTCTGGAATGATGTGTGGAATAATGTGTGGAATGATGTGTAGAATGATGTGTGGAATGATGTGTGCAATGATGTGTGGAATGATGTGTGGAATAATGCTTCGAATGATGCGTTGAATGATGTGTGGATTGATGTGTGGAATGACTTGTAGAATGCTGTGTGGAATGATGAGTGGAATGATGTGTGTAATGAATTGTGAAATGATGTGCGGAATGATGTGGTGGAATGATGTGTGGAATGATATGTGGATTGATGTGTGAAATGAATTGTGGAATGCTGAGTGGAATGATGAGTGGAATGATGTCTGGAATGATGTGTGGAACGATGTGTAGAATTAGGTGTTAAATGATATGTGGAATGATGTTTGGAATGATGTGTGGAATGATGTGTGGAATGAGGTGTGGAATGTCGTGTGGAATGAGTTCTGCAATGATGTGTGGAATGATGTTTGGAATGAAGTGTGGAATGTTGTGTGGAATGATGTGTGGAATGATGTGTGGAACGATGTGTGGAATGATGCGTGGAATGATATGTGGATTGATGTGTGGAACGAATTGTGGAATGCTGTGTGGAATGATGAGAGGAATGATGTGTGGAATGATGTGTGGAATGATGTTTAGAATGAGATGTGGGATGATGTGTGGAATGATGTGTGGAATGATGTGTGGAATGATTTGTGGAAAGATGTGTGGAATGGGGTATGGAATGAGGTGTGGAATGATGTGTGGAATGATGTGTGGAATGATGTGTGGAATGATGTGTGGAATGATATGTAGAATGATGTGTGGAATGATGTGTGCAATGATGTGTGGAATGATGTGTGGAATGATGCGTCGAATGATGCGTTGAATGATGTGTGGATTGATGTGTGGAATGACTTGTGGAATGCTGTGTGGAATGATGAGTGGAATGATGTGTGGAATGATGTGTGGAATGATGTGTGGAATGATGTGGTGGAATGATGTGTGGAATGATATGTGGATTGATGTGTGAAATGAATTGTGAAATGCTGTGTGGAATGATGAGTAGCATGATGTGTGGAATGATGTGTGGAATGATGTTTGTAATGAGGTGTTAAATGATATGTGGAATGATGTGTGGAATGATATGTGGATTGATGTGTGGAATGAATTGTGGAAAGCTGTGTGGAATGATGAGTGGAATGATGTGTGGAATGATGTGTGGATTGATGTGTGGATTGATGTGTGGATTGAGGTGTGGAATGATATGTGGAATGATGTGTGGAATGATGTGTGGGATGATGTGTGTAATGATGTTTGGAATGATGTGTGGAATGATCTGTGGAATGAGGTGCGGAATGAATGAGGAATGATGTGTGGAATGATGTGTGGAATGATGTGTGGATTTAGGTGTGGAATGTCTTGTGGAATGACTTGTGCAATGATGTGTGGAATGAGGTGTGGAATGATCTGTGGAATGAAGTGCGGAATGAGGTGTGGAATGATGTGTGGAATGATGTTTGGAATGATGTGTGGAATGTTGAGTGGAATAATGTGTGCAATGATGCGTGGAATGATATGTAGAATGATGTATGGAATGATGGGTGGAATGATGTATGGAATGTTGTGTGGAATGATGCGTGGAATGACGGGTGGATTGAGTTCTGGAATGATGTGTGCAATGATGTGAGGAATGAGGTTTGGAATGATGTGTGGAATGAGGTGTGGAATGATGTGCGCAATGATGTGTTGAATGATCTGTGTAATGACGTTTGGAATAATGTGTGGAATGATGTGTGGAATGACGTGTGGAATGACGTGTGGAATGATGTCTGGAATGATGTGTGGAATGATGTGAGGAATGAGGTCTGGAATCATTTGTTGGATGGTGTGTGGAATGATGTGTGGAATGATGTTTTAAATGGTATGTGGAATGATGTGTGGAATGATGTGTGGAATGGTGTGTGGAATGAGGTTTGGAATGATGTATGGAATGAAGTGTGGAATGATGTGTGGAATGATGTGTGGAATGATGTGTGGAATGATGTGTGGAATGATTTGCGGAATGATGTGTAAAATGATGTGTGGAATGATGTGTGGAATGATGTGTGGAAAGATGTGTGGAATGGGGTATGGAATGAGATGTGGAATGATGTGTGGAATGATGTGTGGAATTATGTGTGGAATGATGTGTGGAATGATGTGTAGAATGATGTGTGGAATGATGTATGCAATGATGTGTGGAATGATGTATGGAATGATGCGTCGAATGATGCGTTGAATGATGTGTGGATTGATGTGTGCAATGACTTGTGGAATGCTGTGTGGAATGAGGTGGAATGATGTGTGGAATGATGTGTGGAATGATGTGTGGAATGATGTGTGGAATGATGTGTGGAATGATGTGACAGAATGACGTGTGGAATGATGTGTGGAATGATGTGCGGAATGATGTGTGGAATGATGTGTGGAATGATGTGTGGAAAGATGTGTGGAATGGGGTATGGAATGATGTAGAATGATGTGAGGAATGATGTGTGCAATGATGTGTGGAATGATGTGTGGAATGAATTGTGGAATGCTATGTGGAATGATGAGTGGAATGATGTGTGGAATGATGTGTGGAATGAAGTGGTGGAATGATGTGTGGAATGATATGTGGATTGATGTGTGAAATGAATTGTGGAATGCTGAGTGGAATGATGAGTGGAATGATGTGTGGAATGATGTGTGGAACGATGTGTGGAATGAGGTGTTAAATGATATGTGGAATGATGTTTGGAACGATGTGTGGAATGATGTGTGGAATGAGGTGTGGAATGTCGTGTGGAATGAGTTGTGCATTGATGTGTGGAATGATCTGTGGAATGAGGTGCGGAATGGGGTGTGGAATGATGTGTGGAATGATGTTTGGAATGATGTGTGGAATGTTGTGTGGAATGATGTGTGGAATGATGTGTGGAACGATGTGTGGAATGATGCGTGGAATGATATGTGGATTGATATGTGGAATGAATTGTGGAATGCTGTGTGGAATGATGAGAGGAATGATGTGTGGAATGATGTGTGGAATGATGTTTAGAATGAGATGTGGGCTGATGTGTGGAATAATTTTTGGAATGAGGTGTGGAATGATGTGTGGAATTATGTGTGCAATGATGCGTGGAATGATGCGTGGATTGATGTTTGGAATGAATTGTGGAATGATGTGTGGAATGATCAGTGGAATGATGTGCGGAATGATGTGTGGAATGTTGTTTAGAATGAGGTGTGGAATGATGTATGGAATGTTTTGTGGAATGAGAAGTGGAATGCTGTGTGGAATGATGTGTGGAATGATGTGTGGAATGAGCTGCTAAATGAAGTTTGGAATGATTTGTCGGATGATGTTTGAAATGATGTCTGGAATGATGTGTGGAATGTTGTGTGGATTGATGTGTGGATTGAGGTGTGGAATGATATGTGGAATGATGTGTGGAATGATGTGTGGGATGATGTGTCGAATGATGTTTGGAATGATGTGTGGAATGAAGTGTGGAATGAGATGCGGAATGAATGAGGAATGATGTGTGGAATGTTGTGTGGAATGATGTGTGGAATGATGTTTGGAATGATGAGTGGAATGATGTGCAGAATGAGTTAAGGAATGATGGGTGGAATGATGTGTGGAATGTTGTGTGGAATGATGCGTGGAATGACGGGTGGAATGAGTTCTGGAATGATGTGTGCAATGATGTGTAGAATGATGTGTGGAATGATGTGTGGAATCATGCGTGGAAAGATGGGTGGAATGAGGTATGGAATGAGTTGTGGAATGATGTGTGGAATGATGTGTGGAATGATATGTGGAATGATGTGTGGAATGATGTGTAGAATGATGTGTGGAATGATGATTGCAATGATGTGTGGAATGATGTGTGGAATGATGTGTCGAATGATGCGTTGAATGATGTGTGGATTGATTTGTGGATTAACTTTTGGAATGCTGTGTGGAATGATGAGTGGAATGAAGTTTGGTTTGAGGTTTGGAATGATATGTGGAATGAGGTGTTGAATGATGTGTGGAATGTTGTGTGGAATGAAGTATGGAACGTTGTGTGGAATGATGTGTGGAATGATGTGTGGAATGATGAGTTGAATGACGTGTGGAATGATGTGTTGAAAAAGGTTTGTAATGATGTGTGGAATGATGTGTGGAATGAGGTGTGGAATGTCGTTTGGAATGAGTTGTGCAATGATGTGTGGAATGAGGTGTGGAATGATCTGTGGAATGAGGTGCGGAATGAGGTGTGGAATGATGTGTGGAATGATGTGTGGAATGAGGTGCTAAGTTAATGTGGAATGAAGTGTGGAATGATTTGTCGGATGATGTGTGGAATGATGACTGGAATGATGTGTGGAATGATGTACGGAATGATGTTTGGAATGATGTGTGGAATGATGTGTGGAATGAAGTGTGGAATGATGTGTGGGATGATGTGTGGAATGATGTTTGGAATGATGTGTGGAATGACGTGTGGAATGAGGTGCGGAATGAATGTGGAATGATGTGTGGAATGATGTAAGGAATGATGTGTGGAATGATGTTTGGAATGATGTGTGGAATGATGTGTAGAATGAGGTATGGAATGATGTGTGGAATGAATGGTGGAATGAGTTGTGGAATCATTTGTTGGAATGATGTGTGGATTGATGTGTGGAATGATGTGTGGAATGATGTGTGGAATGATGTGTGGAATGATGTGTGGAATGATGTGTGGAATGATGTGTTAGAATGACGTGTGGAATGATGTGTGGAATGATGTGCAGAATGATGTGTGGAATGATGTGTGGAATGATGTGTGGAATGATGTGTGGAAAGATGTGTGGAATGGGGTATGGAATGATGTAGAATGATGTGAGGAATGATGTGTGCAATGATGTGTGGAATGATGTGTGGAATGAATTGTGGAATGCTGTGTGGAATGATGAGTGGAATGATGTGTGGAATGATGTGTGGAATGATGTGGTGGAATGATGCGCGGAATGTTATGTGGATTGATGTTTGAAATGAATTGTGGAATGCTGAGTGGAATGATGAGTGGAATGATGCGTGGAATGATGTGTGGAACAATGTGTGGAATGAGGTGTTAAATGACATGTGGAATGATGTTTGGAATGATGTGTGGAATGATGTGTGGAATGAGGTGTGGAATGTCGTGTGGAATGAGTTGTGCAATGATGTGTGGAATGATCTGTGGAATGAGGTGCGGAATGGGGTGTGGAATGATGTGTGGAATGATGTTTGGAATGATGTGTGGAATGTTGTGTGGAATGATGTGTGGAATGATGTGTGGAACGATGTGTGGAATGATGCGTGGAATGATATGTGGATTGATGTGTGGAATGAATTGTGGAATGCTGTTTGGAATGATGAGAGGAATGATGTGTGGAATGATGTGTGGAATGATGTTTAGAATGAGATGTGGGATGATGTGTGGAATAATTTTTGGAATGAGGTGTGGAATGATGTGTGGAATGATGTGTGCAATGATGCGTGGAATGATGCGTGGAATGATGTTTGGAATGAATTGTGTAATGATGTGTGGAATGATCAGTAGAATGATGTGCGGAATGATGTGTGGAATGTTGTTTAGAATGAGGTGTGGAATGATGTATGGAATGTTTTGTGGAATGAGGAGTGGAATGCTGTGTGGAATGATGTGTGGAATGAAGTGTGGAATGATGTTTGGAATGAGCTGCTAAATGAAGTGTGGAATGATTTGTCGGATGATGTGTGGAATGATGTGTGGGATGATGTGTGGAATGATGTTTGGAATGATGTGTGGAATTATATGTGGAATGAGGTACGGAATGAATGTGGAATGATGTGTGGAATGATGTCAGGAATGATGCGTGGAAAGATGGGTGGAATGAGGTATGGAATGAGTTGTGGAATGATGTGTGGAATGATGTGTGGAATGATCTGTGGAATGAGGTGCGGAATGAGGTGTGGAATGATGTGTGGAATGATGTGTGGAATAATGTTTAGAATGAGGTGTGGAATGATGTGTGGAATGATTTGTGGAATGAGGAGTGGAAGGATGTGTGGAATGATGTGTGGAATTATGTGTGGAATGATGTGAGGATTGAGGTGCTGAATGAATTTGGAATGATGTGTGGAATAATTTGTGGGTAGATGTGTGGAATGATGTTTTGAATGATGTGTGGAATTATGTGTGGAATGATGTGTGGAATGATGCGTGGAATGATGTGTGGAATGATGTGTGGAATGATGTGTGGAATGATGTGTGGAATGATGTTTGGAATGATGTGTGGAATGATGTGTAGAATGAGGTATGGAATGTTGGGTGGAATGGTGTGTGGATTGACGGGTGGAATGAGTTGTGGAATGATGTGTGGAATGATGTTTGGAATGATGTGATGAATGATGGGTGGAATGAGGTTTGGAATGATGTGTGGAATGAGGTGTGGAATGATGTGTGGAATGATGTGTGGAATGATGTGTTAAATGATATGTGGAATGATGTGAGGAATGATGTGTGGAATGATGTGTGGAATGAGGTGCGGAATGATGTGTAGAATGAGGTTTGGAATGATGTGTGGAATGATGTGCGAATGAAGTGTTAAATGACATGTAATGATGTTTGGAATGATGTGTTGAATGTTGTGTGTAATGAGTTTTGGAATAATGTGTGGAATGCTGTATGGAATGTTGTATGGAATGATGTGTGGATTGACGGGTGGAATGATTTGTGGAATGATGTGTGCAATGATGTGTGGAATGATGTGTGGAATGATGTTTGGAATGATGTGTGGAATGACGTGTGGAATGAGGTTTGGAATGATGTGTGGAATGAGGTGTTGAAGATGTGTGGAACGTTGTGTGGAAGGATATGTTAAATGATATGTGGAATGATGTGTGGAATGTTGTGTGGAATGATGTGTGGAATGATGTGTGGAATGATGTGTGGAATGAGGTTTGGAATGATGTGTGGAATGAGGTGTGGAATGATGTGTGGAATGATGTTTGGAATGATGTGTTACATGATATGTGGAATGATTTGTGGAATGATGTGTGGAATGATGTGTGGAATGAGGTGTGGAATGATGTATGGAATGATGTGTGGAATGATGTGTTAAATGTCATGTGGAATGATGATTGGAATGATGTGTTGAATGATGTGTGTAATGAGGTTTGGAATAATGTGTGGAATGATGTGTGAAATGACGTGTGGAAAGACATGTGGAAGGAGGTTGGAATCATGTGTGGAATGATGTGTGGAATGAGGTGTGGAAGCATGTTTGGAATGGTGTGTGGAATGATGTGTGGAATTATGTTTTAAATGACATGTGGAATGATGTGTGGAATGATTTGTGGAATGATGTGTGGAATGAGATTTGGAATGATGTGTGGAATGATGTGTCGAATGATGTGTGGAATGCTGTGGTGGAATGATGCGTGGAATGATGTTTGGAATGAGGTTTGGAATGAAGTGTGGAATGATGTGTGGAATGATGTGTCAAATGTTATGTGGAATGAGGAGTGGAAGGATGTGTGGAATGATGTGTGGAATGATGTGTGGAATGAAGTATGGAATGAGGTATTAAATGATGTGTCGAATGATGTTCTGGAATGTCGTGTGGAATGAGTTGTGCAATGATGTGTGGAATGAAGTGTTGAATGAACTGTGGAATGAGGTGTGGAATGATGTGTGGAATGATGTTTGGAATGATGTGTTACATGATATGTGGAATGATTTGTGGAATGATGTGTGGAATGATGTGTGGAATGAGGTGTGGAATGATGTATGGAATGATGTGTGGAATGATGTGTTAAATGTCATGTGGAATGATGATTGGAATGATGTGTTGAATGATGTGTGTAATGAGGTTTGGAATAATGTGTGGAATGATGTGTGAAATGACGTGTGGAAAGACATGTGGAAGGAGGTTGGAATCATGTGTGGAATGATGTGTGGAATGAGGTGTGGAAGCATGTTTGGAATGGTGTGTGGAATGATGTGTGGAATTATGTTTTAAATGACATGTGGAATGATGTGTGGAATGATTTGTGGAATGATGTGTGGAATGAGATTTGGAATGATGTGTGGAATGATGTGTCGAATGATGTGTGGAATGCTGTGGTGGAATGATGCGTGGAATGATGTTTGGAATGAGGTTTGGAATGAAGTGTGGAATGATGTGTGGAATGATGTGTCAAATGTTATGTGGAATGAGGAGTGGAAGGATGTGTGGAATGATGTGTGGAATGATGTGTGGAATGAAGTATGGAATGAGGTATTAAATGATGTGTCGAATGATGTGTGGAATGTCGTGTGGAATGAGTTGTGCAATGATGTGTGGAATGAAGTGTTGAATGAACTGTGGAATGATGTGTGGAATGTTGTGTGGAATGATGTGTGGAATGAGGTGTGGAATGAGGTGTGGAATGATATGTGGAATGATGTGTGGAATGATGTGTGGAATGATGTGTGGAATGATGTGTGGAATGTCGTGTGGAATGATGTGTTTAATGACATGTGCAATGATGTGTGGAATGATGTGTGGAATGATGCATGGAATGATGCGTGGAATGATGTGAGGAATGATGTGTGGAATGATGCGTGGAAGGATGTGTGGAATGAGGTTTGTGAAGATATGTTGAGTGATGTTTGGGATTATGTGTGGAATGATGTGTGGAATGATTTGTGGAATGATGTGTGGAATAATGCCTGAAATGATGTGAGAATTGATGTGTGGAATGAATTTTGGAATGCTGTGTGGAATGATGAGTGGAATGATGTGTGGAATGATGTGTGGAATGATGTTTAGAATGAGATGTGGGATGATGTGTGGAATAATTTGTGGAATGAGGTTTGGAATGATGTGTGGAATTATGTGTGCAATGATGCGTGGAATGATGCGTGGAATGATGTTTGGAATGCATTGTGGAATGATGTGTGGAATGATCAGTGGAATTATGATTTGAATGATGTGTGGAATGATGTTTAGAATGAGGTGAGGAATGATGTGTGGCATGCTTTGTGGAATGAGGAGTGGAAGGATGTGTGGAATGAAGTGTGGAATGATGTGTGGTATGACGTATGGAATGATGGTTGGAATAATGTGTGGAATGATGTTTGGAATGATGTGTGGAATGATGTGTGGAATGATGTGTGGAATGAGGTGCTGAATGAATTTGGAATGATGTGTGGAATAATTTGTGGGATGATGTGTGGAATGATGTTTTGAATGATGTGTGGAATGATGTGTGGGATGATGTGTGGAATGAGGTGTGGAATGATGATTGGAATGATGTGTGAAATGATGTGTGGAATGAGGTGCGGCATGAATGTGGAATGATGTGTGGAATGATGTCTGGAATGATGTGTGGAATGATGTTTGGAATGATGTCTGGAATGATGTGTGAAATAACATGTGGAATGTTGTTTGGAATAATGTGTTGAATGATCTGTGTAATGAGGTTTGGAATAATGTGTAGAATGAGGTATGGAATGATGGGTGGAATGATGTGTGGAATGTTGTGTGGAATGATATGTGGAATGACGGGTGGAATGAGGTGTGGAATGATGTATGGAATGATGTGTGGAATGATGTGTGAAATAACATGTGGAATGATGTTTGGAATAATGTGTT
This sequence comes from Pristiophorus japonicus, assembly GCF_044704955.1. Lineage (NCBI taxonomy): Eukaryota > Metazoa > Chordata > Chondrichthyes > Pristiophoridae > Pristiophorus > Pristiophorus japonicus. Next base: position 2,504,039 of record NW_027250649.1, read on the forward strand.
GAATGATATGTGTAATGAGGTTTGGAATAATGTGTGGAATGATGTGTGGAATGATGTGTGGAATGACGTGTGGAAGGAGGTGTGGAATCATGTGTGGAATGATGTGTGGAATGAGGTGTAGAAGCATGTGTGGAATGTTGTGTGGAATGATGTGTGGAATAATGTTATAAATGACATGTGGAATGATGTGTGGAATGATGTGTGGAATGATGTGTGGAATGAGGTTTGGAATGATCTATGGAATGATGTGTGGAATGATGTGTGGAATGTTGTGGTGGAATGATGCGTGGAATGATGTTTGGAATGAGTTTTGGAATGATGTGAGGAATGATGTGTGGAATGATGTGTGGAATGAGGTTTGAAATTATATCTGGAATGATGTCTGGAATGATGTGTGGAATGAGGTGTGTAATGATGCGTGGAATGATGTGTGGAATGAGGTGTCGAATGATGTGTGGAATGATATATGGAATGATGTACAGAATGCGGTGTGGAATGATGCGTGGAATGATGTGTAGAATGATGTGTGGAATGAAGTTTGGAATGAGGTGTGGAAAGTGGTGTGGAATGATGTGTGGAATGATGTGTGGAATGATGTGCGGAATGATGTGTGGAATGATGTGTCGAATGATGTGTGGATTGATGTTTGGAATGACGTCTGGAATGAGATGTGAAATGATGTGTTAAATGATGTGTGAAATAATGTGTGGAATGATGTGTGGAAATATGTTTTGAATGATGTGTGGAATGCTGTGTGGAATGATTTGTGGAATGATGTGTGGAATGATGTGTGGTATGATGTGTGGGATGAAGTGTGTAATGATGTGTGGAATGATGTGTGGAATGATGTGTGGAATGAGGTGTGGAATGATGTGTTAAATGATGTGTGAAATGATGTGTGGAATGTTGTGTGGAATCATGATTGGAATGATGAGTCGAATGATGTGTGGAATGATGTGTGGAATGATGTTTGGAATGAGAGGTGGAAAGTGGTGTGGAATGACGTGTGGAATGATGTGTGGAATGATGTGTGGGAGCATGTGTGGAATGAGGTTTGGAATAATATGTGGAATGATGTGTGAAATGATGTGTGGAATGACGTGTGGAATGATGTGTGGAATGAGGTGTGGAATGATGTGTGGAATGATGGGTGGAATGCTGTGCGGAATGATGTTTGGAATGATGTGTTGAAATATGTGTGGAATGAGGTATGGATTGATGTGCGGAATGATGTGTGATTTGAGGTCTGGAATGATGTGTGGAATGTCTTGTGGGATGAAGTGTGGAATGATGTGTGGAATGATGTGTGGAATGATGTGTGGAATGAGGTGTGGAATGATGTGTGGTATGATGGGTGGAATGCTGTGTGGAATGATGTTTGGAATGATGTGTGGAAATATGTGTGGAATGAGGTATGGAATGATTTGCGGAATGATGTGTGGAATGAGGTGTGGAATGATATGTGGAATGAGGTGTGGAATGATGTGGGGATTGATGTGCGGAATGATATGTGTTTAGATGTGAGGAATGAGGTTTGAAATTATATGTGGAATGATGTGTGGAATGATGTGTGGAATGACATGAGGAATGATGTGTCGAATGATGTGTGGATTGATGTTTGGAATGATGTGTGGAAAGATTTGTGGAATGATGTGCGGAATGATGTGTGGAATGATGTGCAGAATGATGTGTGGAATGATGTGTGGAATGATGTGTGGAATTAATTGTGGAATGCTGTGTGGAATGATGAGTGGAATGATGTGTGGACCGATGTGTGGAATGATGTTTAGAATGAGGTATAAAATGATGTGTGGAATGATTTGTACAATGAGGTGTAGAATGATGTGTGGAATGATGTGTGGAATGATGTGTGGAAGGATGTGTGGAATGAGGTTTGTAATTATATGTTGAATGATGTGTGGGACGATGTGTGGAATGATTTGTGGAATGAGGTTTGGAATGATGTGTGGAATGATGTGTGGAATGATGTGTGGAATCATGTTTTGGAATGATGTGTGGAATGATGTGCGGAATGATGTGTGGAATGATGTGTGGAATGATGTGTGGAAAGATGTGTGGAATGGGGTATGGAATGATGTAGAATGATGTGAGGAATGATGTGTGCAATGATGTGTGGAATGATGTGTGGAATGAATTGTGGAATGCTATGTGGAATGATGAGTGGAATGATGTGTGGAATGATGTGTGGAATGAAGTGGTGGAACGATGTGTGGAATGATATGTGGATTGATGTGTGAAATGAATTGTGGAATGCTGAGTGGAATGATGAGTGGAATGATGTGTGGAATGATGTGTGGAACGATGTGTGGAATGAGGTGTTAAATGATATGTGGAATGATGTTTGGAACGATGTGTGGAATGATGTGTGGAATGAGGTGTGGAATGTCGTGTGGAATGAGTTGTGCATTGATGTGTGGAATGATCTGTGGAATGAGGTGCGGAATGGGGTGTGGAATGATGTGTGGAATGATGTTTGGAATGATGTGTGGAATGTTGTGTGGAATGATGTGTGGAATGATGTGTGGAACGATGTGTGGAATGATGCGTGGAATGATATGTGGATTGATATGTGGAATGAATTGTGGAATGCTGTGTGGAATGATGAGAGGAATGATGTGTGGAATGATGTGTGGAATGATGTTTAGAATGAGATGTGGGCTGATGTGTGGAATAATTTTTGGAATGAGGTGTGGAATGATGTGTGGAATTATGTGTGCAATGATGCGTGGAATGATGCGTGGATTGATGTTTGGAATGAATTGTGGAATGATGTGTGGAATGATCAGTGGAATGATGTGCGGAATGATGTGTGGAATGTTGTTTAGAATGAGGTGTGGAATGATGTATGGAATGTTTTGTGGAATGAGAAGTGGAATGCTGTGTGGAATGATGTGTGGAATGATGTGTGGAATGAGCTGCTAAATGAAGTTTGGAATGATTTGTCGGATGATGTTTGAAATAATGTCTGGAATGATGTGTGGAATGTTGTGTGGATTGATGTGTGGATTGAGGTGTGGAATGATATGTGGAATGATGTGTGGAATGATGTGTGGGATGATGTGTCGAATGATGTTTGGAATGATGTGTGGAATGAAGTGTGGAATGAGATGCGGAATGAATGAGGAATGATGTGTGGAATGTTGTGTGGAATGATGTGTGGAATGATGTTTGGAATGATGAGTGGAATGATGTGCAGAATGAGTTATGGAATGATGGGTGGAATGATGTGTGGAATGTTGTGTGGAATGATGCGTGGAATGACGGGTGGAATGAGTTCTGGAATGATGTGTGCAATGATGTGTAGAATGATGTGTGGAATGATGTGTGGAATCATGCGTGGAAAGATGGGTGGAATGAGGTATGGAATGAGTTGTGGAATGATGTGTGGAATGATGTGTGGAATGATATGTGGAATGATGTGTGGAATGATGTGTAGAATGATGTGTGGAATGATGATTGCAATGATGTGTGGAATGATGTGTGGAATGATGTGTCGAATGATGCGTTGAATGATGTGTGGATTGATTTGTGGATTAACTTTTGGAATGCTGTGTGGAATGATGAGTGGAATGAAGTTTGGTTTGAGGTTTGGAATGATATGTGGAATGAGGTGTTGAATGATGTGTGGAATGTTGTGTGGAATGAAGTATGGAACGTTGTGTGGAATGATGTGTGGAATGATGTGTGGAATGATGAGTTGAATGACGTGTGGAATGATGTGTTGAAAAAGGTTTGTAATGATGTGTGGAATGATGTGTGGAATGAGGTGTGGAATGTCGTTTGGAATGAGTTGTGCAATGATGTGTGGAATGAGGTGTGGAATGATCTGTGGAATGAGTTGCGGAATGAGGTGTGGAATGATGTGTGGAATGATGTGTGGAATGAGGTGCTAAGTTAATGTGGAATGAAGTGTGGAATGATTTGTCGGATGATGTGTGGAATGATGACTGGAATGATGTGTGGAATGATGTACGGAATGATGTTTGGAATGATGTGTGGAATGATGTGTGGAATGAAGTGTGGAATGATGTGTGGGATGATGTGTGGAATGATGTTTGGAATGATGTGTGGAATGACGTGTGGAATGAGGTGCGGAATGAATGTGGAATGATGTGTGGAATGATGTAAGGAATGATGTGTGGAATGATGTTTGGAATGATGTGTGGAATGATGTGTAGAATGAGGTATGGAATGATGTGTGGAATGAATGGTGGAATGAGTTGTGGAATCATTTGTTGGAATGATGTGTGGATTGATGTGTGGAATGATGTGTGGAATGATGTGTGGAATGATGTGTGGAATGATGTGTGGAATGATGTGTGGAATGATGTGTTAGAATGACGTGTGGAATGATGTGTGGAATGATGTGCAGAATGATGTGTGGAATGATGTGTGGAATGATGTGTGGAATGATGTGTGGAAAGATGTGTGGAATGGGGTATGGAATGATGTAGAATGATGTGAGGAATGATGTGTGCAATGATGTGTGGAATGATGTGTGGAATGAATTGTGGAATGCTGTGTGGAATGATGAGTGGAATGATGTGTGGAATGATGTGTGGAATGATGTGGTGGAATGATGCGCGGAATGTTATGTGGATTGATGTTTGAAATGAATTGTGGAATGCTGAGTGGAATGATGAGTGGAATGATGCGTGGAATGATGTGTGGAACAATGTGTGGAATGAGGTGTTAAATGACATGTGGAATGATGTTTGGAATGATGTGTGGAATGATGTGTGGAATGAGGTGTGGAATGTCGTGTGGAATGAGTTGTGCAATGATGTGTGGAATGATCTGTGGAATGAGGTGCGGAATGGGGTGTGGAATGATGTGTGGAATGATGTTTGGAATGATGTGTGGAATGTTGTGTGGAATGATGTGTGGAATGATGTGTGGAACGATGTGTGGAATGATGCGTGGAATGATATGTGGATTGATGTGTGGAATGAATTGTGGAATGCTGTTTGGAATGATGAGAGGAATGATGTGTGGAATGATGTGTGGAATGATGTTTAGAATGAGATGTGGGATGATGTGTGGAATAATTTTTGGAATGAGGTGTGGAATGATGTGTGGAATGATGTGTGCAATGATGCGTGGAATGATGCGTGGAATGATGTTTGGAATGAATTGTGTAATGATGTGTGGAATGATCAGTAGAATGATGTGCGGAATGATGTGTGGAATGTTGTTTAGAATGAGGTGTGGAATGATGTATGGAATGTTTTGTGGAATGAGGAGTGGAATGCTGTGTGGAATGATGTGTGGAATGAAGTGTGGAATGATGTTTGGAATGAGCTGCTAAATGAAGTGTGGAATGATTTGTCGGATGATGTGTGGAATGATGTGTGGGATGATGTGTGGAATGATGTTTGGAATGATGTGTGGAATTATATGTGGAATGAGGTACGGAATGAATGTGGAATGATGTGTGGAATGATGTCAGGAATGATGCGTGGAAAGATGGGTGGAATGAGGTATGGAATGAGTTGTGGAATGATGTGTGGAATGATGTGTGGAATGATCTGTGGAATGAGGTGCGGAATGAGGTGTGGAATGATGTGTGGAATGATGTGTGGAATAATGTTTAGAATGAGGTGTGGAATGATGTGTGGAATGATTTGTGGAATGAGGAGTGGAAGGATGTGTGGAATGATGTGTGGAATTATGTGTGGAATGATGTGAGGATTGAGGTGCTGAATGAATTTGGAATGATGTGTGGAATAATTTGTGGGATGATGTGTGGAATGATGTTTTGAATGATGTGTGGAATTATGTGTGGAATGATGTGTGGAATGATGCGTGGAATGATGTGTGGAATGATGTGTGGAATGATGTGTGGAATGATGTGTGGAATGATGTTTGGAATGATGTGTGGAATGATGTGTAGAATGAGGTATGGAATGTTGGGTGGAATGGTGTGTGGATTGACGGGTGGAATGAGTTGTGGAATGATGTGTGGAATGATGTTTGGAATGATGTGATGAATGATGGGTGGAATGAGGTTTGGAATGATGTGTGGAATGAGGTGTGGAATGATGTGTGGAATGATGTGTGGAATGATGTGTTAAATGATATGTGGAATGATGTGAGGAATGATGTGTGGAATGATGTGTGGAATGAGGTGCGGAATGATGTGTAGAATGAGGTTTGGAATGATGTGTGGAATGATGTGCGAATGAAGTGTTAAATGACATGTAATGATGTTTGGAATGATGTGTTGAATGTTGTGTGTAATGAGTTTTGGAATAATGTGTGGAATGCTGTGTGGAATGTTGTATGGAATGATGTGTGGATTGACGGGTGGAATGATTTGTGGAATTATGTGTGCAATGATGTGTGGAATGATGTGTGGAATGATGTTTGGAATGATGTGTGGAATGACGTGTGGAATGAGGTTTGGAATGATGTGTGGAATGAGGTGTTGAAGATGTGTGGAACGTTGTGTGGAAGGATATGTTAAATGATATGTGGAATGATGTGTGGAATGTTGTGTGGAATGATGTGTGGAATGATGTGTGGAATGATGTGTGGAATGAGGTTTGGAATGATGTGTGGAATGAGGTGTGGAATGATGTGTGGAATGATGTTTGGAATGATGTGTTACATGATATGTGGAATGATTTGTGGAATGATGTGTGGAATGATGTGTGGAATGAGGTGTGGAATGATGTATGGAATGATGTGTGGAATGATGTGTTAAATGTCATGTGGAATGATGATTGGAATGATGTGTTGAATGATGTGTGTAATGAGGTTTGGAATAATGTGTGGAATGATGTGTGAAATGACGTGTGGAAAGACATGTGGAAGGAGGTTGGAATCATGTGTGGAATGATGTGTGGAATGAGGTGTGGAAGCATGTTTGGAATGGTGTGTGGAATGATGTGTGGAATTATGTTTTAAATGACATGTGGAATGATGTGTGGAATGATTTGTGGAATGATGTGTGGAATGAGATTTGGAATGATGTGTGGAATGATGTGTCGAATGATGTGTGGAATGCTGTGGTGGAATGATGCGTGGAATGATGTTTGGAATGAGGTTTGGAATGAAGTGTGGAATGATGTGTGGAATGATGTGTCAAATGTTATGTGGAATGAGGAGTGGAAGGATGTGTGGAATGATGTGTGGAATGATGTGTGGAATGAAGTATGGAATGAGGTATTAAATGATGTGTCGAATGATGTGTGGAATGTCGTGTGGAATGAGTTGTGCAATGATGTGTGGAATGAAGTGTTGAATGAACTGTGGAATGATGTGTGGAATGTTGTGTGGAATGATGTGTGGAATGAGGTGTGGAATGAGGTGTGGAATGATATGTGGAATGATGTGTGGAATGATGTGTGGAATGATGTGTGGAATGATGTGTGGAATGTCGTGTGGAATGATGTGTTTAATGACATGTGCAATGATGTGTGGAATGATGTGTGGAATGATGCATGGAATGATGCGTGGAATGATGTGAGGAATGATGTGTGGAATGATGCGTGGAAGGATGTGTGGAATGAGGTTTGTGAAGATATGTTGAGTGATGTTTGGGATTATGTGCGGAATGATGTGTGGAATGATTTGTGGAATGATGTGTGGAATAATGCCTGAAATGATGTGAGAATTGATGTGTGGAATGAATTTTGGAATGCTGTGTGGAATGATGAGTGGAATGATGTGTGGAATGATGTGTGGAATGATGTTTAGAATGAGATGTGGGATGATGTGTGGAATAATTTGTGGAATGAGGTTTGGAATGATGTGTGGAATTATGTGTGCAATGATGCGTGGAATGATGCGTGGAATGATGTTTGGAATGCATTGTGGAATGATGTGTGGAATGATCAGTGGAATTATGATTTGAATGATGTGTGGAATGATGTTTAGAATGAGGTGAGGAATGATGTGTGGCATGCTTTGTGGAATGAGGAGTGGAAGGATGTGTGGAATGAAGTGTGGAATGATGTGTGGTATGACGTATGGAATGATGGTTGGAATAATGTGTGGAATGATGTTTGGAATGATGTGTGGAATGATGTGTGGAATGATGTGTGGAATGAGGTGCTGAATGAATTTGGAATGATGTGTGGAATAATTTGTGGGATGATGTGTGGAATGATGTTTTGAATGATGTGTGGAATGATGTGTGGGATGATGTGTGGAATGAGGTGTGGAATGATGATTGGAATGATGTGTGAAATGATGTGTGGAATGAGGTGCGGCATGAATGTGGAATGATGTGTGGAATGATGTCTGGAATGATGTGTGGAATGATGTTTGGAATGATGTCTGGAATGATGTGTGAAATAACATGTGGAATGTTGTTTGGAATAATGTGTTGAATGATGTGTGTAATGAGGTTTGGAATAATGTGTAGAATGAGGTATGGAATGATGGGTGGAATGATGTGTGGAATGTTGTGTGGAATGATGTGTGGAATGACGGGTGGAATGAGGTGTGGAATGATGTATGGAATGATGTGTGGAATGATGTGTGAAATAACATGTGGAATGATGTTTGGAATAATGTGTTGAATGATATGTGTAATGAGGTTTGGAATAATGTGTGGAATGATGTGTGGAATGATGTGTGGAATGACGTGTGGAAGGAGGTGTGGAATCATGTGTGGAATGATGTGTGGAATGAGGTGTAGAAGCATGTGTGGAATGTTGTGTGGAATGATGTGTGGAATAATGTTATAAATGACATGTGGAATGATGTGTGGAATGATGTGTGGAATGATGTGTGGAATGAGGTTTGGAATGATCTATGGAATGATGTGTGGAATGATGTGTGGAATGTTGTGGTGGAATGATGCGTGGAATGATGTTTGGAATGAGTTTTGGAATGATGTGAGGAATGATGTGTGGAATGATGTGTGGAATGAGGTTTGAAATTATATCTGGAATGATGTCTGGAATGATGTGTGGAATGAGGTGTGTAATGATGCGTGGAATGATGTGTGGAATGAGGTGTCGAATGATGTGTGGAATGATATGTGGAATGATGTACAGAATGCGGTGTGGAATGATGCGTGGAATGATGTGTAGAATGATGTGTGGAATGAAGTTTGGAATGAGGTGTGGAAAGTGGTGTGGAATGATGTGTGGAATGATGTGTGGAATGATGTGCGGAATGATGTGTGGAATGATGTGTCGAATGATGTGTGGATTGATGTTTGGAATGACGTCTGGAATGAGATGTGAAATGATGTGTTAAATGATGTGTGAAATAATGTGTGGAATGATGTGTGGAAATATGTTTTGAATGATGTGTGGAATGCTGTGTGGAATGATTTGTGGAATGATGTGTGGAATGATGTGTGGTATGATGTGTGGGATGAAGTGTGTAATGATGTGTGGAATGATGTGTGGAATGATGTGTGGAATGAGGTGTGGAATGATGTGTTAAATGATGTGTGAAATGATGTGTGGAATGTTGTGTGGAATCATGATTGGAATGATGAGTCGAATGATGTGTGGAATGATGTGTGGAATGATGTTTGGAATGAGAGGTGGAAAGTGGTGTGGAATGACGTGTGGAATGATGTGTGGAATGATGTGTGGGAGCATGTGTGGAATGAGGTTTGGAATAATATGTGGAATGATGTGTGAAATGATGTGTGGAATGACGTGTGGAATGATGTGTGGAATGAGGTGTGGAATGATGTGTGGAATGATGGGTGGAATGCTGTGCGGAATGATGTTTGGAATGATGTGTTGAAATATGTGTGGAATGAGGTATGGATTGATGTGCGGAATGATGTGTGGAATGAGGTGTGGAATGATGTGTGGAATGTCTTGTGGGATGAAGTGTGGAATGATGTGTGGAATGATGTGTGGAATGATGTGTGGAATGAGGTGTGGAATGATGTGTGGTATGATGGGTGGAATGCTGTGTGGAATGATGTTTGGAATGATGTGTGGAAATATGTGTGGAATGAGGTATGGAATGATTTGCGGAATGATGTGTGGAATGAGGTGTGGAATGATATGTGGAATGAGGTGTGGAATGATGTGGGGATTGATGTGCGGAATGATATGTGTTTAGATGTGAGGAATGAGGTTTGAAATTATATGTGGAATGATGTGTGGAATGATGTGTGGAATGACATGAGGAATGATGTGTCGAATGATGTGTGGATTGATGTTTGGAATGATGTGTGGAAAGATTTATGGAATGATGTGCGGAATGATGTGTGGAATGATGTGCAGAATGATGTGTGGAATGATGTGTGGAATGATGTGTGGAATTAATTGTGGAATGCTGTGTGGAATGATGAGTGGAATGATGTGTGGACCGATGTGTGGAATGATGTTTAGAATGAGGTATAAAATGATGTGTGGAATGATTTGTACAATGAGGTGTAGAATGATGTGTGGAATGATGTGTGGAATGATGTGTGGAAGGATGTGTGGAATGAGGTTTGTAATTATATGTTGAATGATGTGTGGGACGATGTGTGGAATGATTTGTGGAATGAGGTTTGGAATGATGTGTGGAATGATGTGTGGAATGATGTGTGGAATCATGTTTTGAAATGATGTGTGTAATGAAGTTTGGAATTAGGTTTGGAATGATGTGTGGAATTAATTGTGGAATGCTGTGTGGTATGATGAGTGGAATGATGTGTGGACCGATGTGTGGAATGATGTTTAGAATGAGGTATAAAATGATGTGTGGAATGATTTGTACAATGAGGTGTGGAATGATGTGTGGAATGATGTGTGGAATGAAGTGTGGAAGGATGTATGGAATGAGGTTTGTAATGATATGTTGAATGATGTGTGGAATGATGTGTGGATTGATGTGTGGAATGAATTGTGGAATGCTGTGTGGAATGATGAGTGGAATGATGTGTGTAATGATGAGTGGAATGATGTGTGTAATGATGTGTGGAATAATTTTTTGAATGAGTTGTGCGATGTTGTGTGGAATAATTTGTGGAATGAGGTTTGGAATGATGCGTGGAATGATGTGTGGAATGATGTGTGGAATGATATTTAGATTGAAATGTGGGATGATGTGTGGAATAATTTGTGGAATGAGGATTGGAATGATATGTGGAATTATGTGAGCAATGATGCGTGGAATGTTGCGTGGAATGATGTTTGGAATGAATTGTGGAATGATGTGTGGAATGATCAGTGGAATCAGTTTTGGAATGATGTGTGGAATGATGTTTAGAATGAGGTGTGGAATGATGTGTGGAATGAATTGTGGAATGAGGAGAGGAAGGATGTGTGGAATGATGTGTGGAATGATGTGTGGAATGATGTATGGAAAGATGGTTGGACTGATGTGTGGAATGATGTTTGGAATGATGTGTGGAATGATGTGTGGAATGATGTGTGGAATGATGTGTAGAATGAGGTATCGAATGATGGGTGGAATGATGTGTGGAATGTTGTGTGGAATGATGTGTGGAATGACGGGTGGAATGAGGTGTGGAATGATGTATGGAATGATGTGTGGAATGATGTGTAATGAGGTTTGGAATAATGTGTGGAATGATGTGTGGAATGATGTGTAGAATGACGTGTGGAAGGAGGTGTGGAATGATGTGTGGAATGAAGTGTGGAATGAGGTGTGGAACCATGTGTGGAATGATGTGTGGAATGATGTGTGGAATGATGTTATAAATGACATGTGTAATGATGTGTGGAATGATGTGTGGAATGATGTGTGGAATGAGGTTTGGAATGATGTATGGAATGATGCGTGGAATGATGTGTGGAATGCTGTGGTGGAATGATGCGTGGAATGATGTGTGGAATGAGGTTTGGAATGATGTGTAGAATGATGTGTGGAATGATGTATGGAATTAATTGTGGAGTGCTGTGTGGAATGATGAGTGGAATGATGGGTGGAACGATGTGTAGAATGATGTTTAGAATGAGGTGTGGAATGATGTTTGGAATGATTTGTGGAATGAGGAGTGGAAGGATGTTTGGAATGATGTGTGGAATGATGTGTGGAATGAAGTATGGAATGAGGTATTAAATGATGTGTCGAATGATGTGTGGAATGTCGTGTGGAATGAGTTGTGCAATGATGTGTGGAATGAGGTGTTGAATGAACTGTGGAATGATGTGTGGAATGTTGTGTGGAATGATGTGTGGAATGAGGTGTGGAATGAGGTGTGGAATGATATGTGGAATGATGTGTGGAATGATGTGTGGAATGATGTGTGGAATGATGTGTGGAATGTCGTGTGGAATGATGTGTTTAATGACATGTGGAATGATGTGTGGAATGATGTATGGAATGGTGTTTGGAATGATGTGTGGAATGATGTGTGGAACGAGGTGAGGAATGAATGTGGAATGATGTGTGGAATGATGTGTGGAATTATGTGTGGAATGATGTGTGGAATTATGTGTGGAATGAGTTGTGGAATGATGTATGGAATGATGTGTGCAATGATGTGTGGAATGATGTGTGGAATGATGCATCGAATGATGCGTTGAATGACGTGTGGATTGATGTGTGCAATGATGTGTGGAATGATGTGTGGAATGATGCATCGAATGATGCGTTGAATGATGTGAGGAATGATGTGTGGAATGATGCGTGGAAGGATGTGTGGAATGAGGTTTCTGAAGATATGTTGAGTGATGTTTGGGATTATGTGTGGAATGATGTGTGGAATGATTTGTGGAATGATGTGTGGAATAATGCCTGAAATGATGTGTGAATTGATGTGTGGAATGAATTTTGGAATGCTGTGTGGAATGATGAGTGGAATGATGTGTGGAATGATGTGTGGAATGATGTTTAGAATGAGATGTGGGATGATGTGTGGAATAATTTGTGGAATGAGGTTTGGAATGATGTGTGGAATTATGTGTGCAATGATGCGTGGAATGATGCGTGGAATGATGTTTGGAATGAATTGTGGAATGATGTGTGGAATGATCAGTGGAATTATGAGTGGAATAATGTGTGGAATGATGTTTAGAATGAGGTGAGGAATGATGTGTGGCATGATTTGTGGAATGAGGAGTGGAAGGATGTGTGGAATGAAGTGTGGAATGATGTGTGGTATGACGTATGGAATGATGGTTGGAATAATGTGTGGAATGATGTTTGGAATGATGTGTGGAATGATGTGTGGAATGATGTGTGGAATGAGGTGCTGAATGAATTTGGAATGATGTGTGGAATAATTTGTGGGATGTTGTGTGGAATGATGTTTTGAATGATGTGTGGAATGATGTGTGGGATGATGTGTGGAATGAGGTGTGGAATGATGATTGGAATGATGTGTGAAATGATGTGTGGAATGAGGTGCGGCATGAATGTGGAATGATGTGTGGAATGATGTCTGGAATGATGTGTGGAATGATGTTTGGAATGATGTGTGGAATGATGTGTGAAATAACATGTGGAATGTTGTTTGGAATAATGTGTTGAATGATGTGTGTAATGAGGTTTGGAATAATGTGTAGAATGAGGTATGGAATGATGGGTGGAATGATGTGTGGAATGTTGTGTGGAATGATGTGTGGAATGACGGGTGGAATGAGGTGTGGAATGATGTATGGAATGATGTGTGGAATGATGTGTGAAATAACATGTGGAATGATGTTTGGAATAATGTGTTGAATGATATGTGTAATGAGGTTTGGAATAATGTGTGGAATGATGTGTGGAATGATGTGTGGAATGACGTGTGGAAGGAGGTGTGGAATCATGTGTGGAATGATGTGTGGAATGAGGTGTAGAAGCATGTGTGGAATGGTGTGTGGAATGATGTGTGGAATAATGTTATAAATGACATGTGGAATGATGTGTGGAATGATGTGTGGAATGATGTGTGGAATGAGGTTTGGAATGATCTATGGATTGATGTGTGGAATGATGTGTGGAATGCTGTGGTGGAATGATGCGTGGAATGATGTTTGGAATGAGTTTTGGAATGATGTGAGGAATGATGTGTGGAATGATGTGTGGAATGAGGTTTGAAATTATATCTGGAATGATGTCTGGAATGATGTGTGGAATGAGGTGTGTAATGATGCGTGGAATGATGTGTGGAATGAGGTGTCGAATGATGTGTGGAATGATATGTGGAATGATGTACAGAATGCGGTGTGGAATGATGCGTGGAATGATGTGTAGAATGATGTGTGGAATGAAGTTTGGAATGAGGTGTGGAAAGTGGTGTGGAATGATGTGTGGAATGAAGTGTGGAATGATGTGCGGAATGATGTGTGGAATGATGTGTCGAATGATGTGTGGATTGATGTTTGGAATGACGTCTGGAATGAGATGTGGAATGATGTGTTAAATGATGTGTGAAATGATGTGTGGAATGATGTGTGGAAAGATGTTTTGAATGATGTGTGGAATGCTGTGTGGAATGATTTGTGGAATGATGTGTGGAATGATGTGTGGTATGATGTGTGGGATGAAGTGTGTAATGATGTGTGGAATGATGTGTGGAATGATGTGTGGAATGAGGTGTGGAATGATGTGTTAAATGATGTGTGAAATGATGTGTGGAATGTTGTGTGGAATCATGATTGGAATGATGAGTCGAATGATGTGTGGAATGATGTGTCGAATGATGTTTGGAATGAGAGGTGGAAAGTGGTGTGGAATGACGTGTGGAATGATGTGTGGAATGATGTGTGGGAGGATGTGTGGAATAATGTGTGGAATGAAGTTTGGAATGATGTTTGGAATGATGTTTGGAATGATGTGTGGAATGAGGTTTGGAATGATGAGTGGAATGATGTGTGGAATGATGTGTGGATTGATGTTTGGAAAGACGTGTGGAATGAGTTGTGGAAGTAGGTGTGGAATGATGCGTGGAATGTTGTGTGGAATGATCTGTGGAATGATGTTTGGAATGACGTCTGGAATGAGGTGTGGAATGATGTGTTAAATGATGTGTGAAATGATGTGTGGAATGATGTGCGGAATGATGTTTTGAATGATGTGTGGAATGATGTGTGGAATGATATGTGGAATGATGTGTGGAATGATGTGTGGTATGATGTGTGGGATGAAGTGTGTAATGATGTGTGGAATGAAGTTTGGAATGAGGTGTGGAAAGTGGTGTGGAATGATGTGTGGAATGATGTGTGGAATGATGTGCGGAATGATGTGTGGAATGATGTGTCGAATGATGTGTTGATTGATGTTTGGAATGACGTCTGGAATTAGGTGTGGAATGATGTGTTAAATGATGTGTGAAATGATGTGTGGAATGATGTGTGGAATGATGTTTTGAATGGTGTGTGGAATGATGTGTGGAATGATTTGTGGAATGATGTGTGGAATGATGTGTGGTATGATGTGTGGGATGATGGGTGGAATGCTGTGTGGAATGATGTGTTAAATGATGTGTGAAATGATGTGTGGAATGATGTGTGGAATGATGATTGGAATGATGAGTAGAACGATGTGTGGAATGATGTGTGGAATGATGTGTGGAATGAGATGTGGAAAGTGGTGTGGAATGACGTGTGGAATGATGTGTGGAATGATGTGTGGGAGGATGTGTGGAATGATGTGTGGAATGATGGGTGGAATGATGTGTGGAATGATGGGTGGAATGCTGTTTGGAATGATGTTTGGAATGATGTGTGGAAATATGTGTGGAATGAGGTATGGAATGATGTGCGGAATGATGTGTGGAATGAGGTGTGGAATGATGTGTGGAATGTCTTGTGGGATGAAGTGTGGAATGATGTGTGGAATGATGTGTGGAATGTTGTGTGGAATGAGGTGTGGAATGATGTGTGGAATGATGGGTGGAATGCTGTGAGGAATGATGTTTGGAATGATGTGTGGAAATATGTGTGGAATGAGGTATGGAATGATGTGCGGAATGATGTGTGGAATGAGGTGTGGAATGATGTGTGGAATGAGGTGTGGAATGATGTGGGTATTGATGTGTGGAATGATATGTGTTTAGATGTGAGGAATGAGGTTTGAAATGATATGTGGAATGATGTGTGGAATGATTTGTGGAATGACATGAGGAATGATGTGCCGAATGATGTGTGGATTGATGTTTGGAATGACATGTGGAATGTTACGTGGAATGAAGTGTGGAATGTCGTGTGGGATGAAGTGTGGAATGATGTGTGGAATGCTGTGTGGAATGATGTGTGGAATGAGGTGTGGAATGATGTTTGGAATGATGTATGTAATGAGGTGTAGAATTATGTTTGGAATGATGTGTGGAATGATATGTGGAATGATGTGTGACATATCCTGTGGAAAGAGTTGTGGAATGAGGTATGAATTGAGGTGTGGAATGAGGTGTGAAATGAGTGTGGAATGATGTGTGGAATGATGTCTGGAATGATGTGTGGAATGAGGTGCGGAATGAAGGGCGGAATGAAGTGTGATATGATGTGTGGAATGATGTGTGGAATGATGTGTGGAATGATGTGAGCAATGAGGTGTCGAATGATGTGTGGAATGATGTGTGGAATGATGTGAGCAATGATGTGTGGAATGATGTGTGGAATAATGTGTGCAATGAGGTTTGGAATGTTGTATGGAATGATGTTTGGAATGATGAGTGGAATGATGTGTGGAATGATGTGTGGAATGATGTCTGGAATGAGGTGCGGAAAGTGGTGTGGAATGATGTGTGAAATGATTTGTGGGAGGATGTGTGGAATGAGGTTTGAAATGATGTGTGGAATGATGTGTGGAATGACGTGTGGAATGATGTGTCGAATGATGTGTGGATTGATGTTTGGAATGACGTGTAGAATATTATGTGGAATGAAGTGTGGAATGTCGTGTGGGATGAAGTGTGGATTGATGTGTGGAATGATGTGTGGAATGATGTGTGGAATGAGCTGTGGAATTATGTGTAGAATGATGTGTAGGATGTGCTTTGGAATGATGGGCGGAATGATGTGTGGAATGATTTGTGGAATGATGTGTGGAATGATGTGTGGAATGATGTGTGGAATGAGGTTTGGAATGATGTGTGGAATGATATGTGGAATGATTTGTAGAATGAGGTGTGGAATTGTGTGTGTAATGATGAGTGGAATATTGTGTGAAATAACGTGTGGAATCAGATTTGCAAAGATGTATGGAATGATGTTTGGAATGATGTGTGGAATGATGTTTGGAATGATGAGTGGAATGATGTGTGGAATGATGTGTGGAATGATGTGTGGAATGATGTGTGGAATGAGTGTGGATTGGTGGGTGGAATGATGTGTGGAATGATGTGTGGATTCCTGTTTGGAATGATGTGTGGAATGATGTGTGGATTGATGTTTGGAATGAGGTGTGGAATGTTATGTGGAATGAAGTGTGGAATTTCGTGTGTGATGAAGTGTGGAATGATGTGTGGAATGATGTGTGGAATGATGTGTGGAATGATGTGTGGAATGAGGTGTGGAATGAAGTGTGGAATAATGTGAGGAATGATGTGTAGAATGAGGTGTGGAAAGATGTGTGAAATGATGTGTGGAATGAGGTTTGGAATGATGTGTGGAATGAGGTGTGGAATGAGTTGTGGAATGTTGTGTGGAATGATCTGTGGAATGATGTTTGGAATGATGTGTGAAATGAAGTGCAGAATGAGTTGTGGAATAGTGGGTGGAATGATGTGTGGAATGATGTGTGGAATGATGTATGGAATGAGGTGTGGAATGATGTGTGGAATGATGTGTGGAATGATGTGTGGAATGAGGTGTGGAATGATGTGTTAAATGATGTGTGAAATGATGTGTGGAATGTTGTGTGGAAAGATGTTTTGAATGATGTGTGGAATGCTGTGTGGAATGATTTGTGGAATGATGTGTGGAATGATGTGTGGTATGATGTGTGGGATGAAGTGTGTAATGATGTGTGGAATGATGTGTGGAATGATGTGTGGAATGAGGTGTGGAATGATGTGTTAAATGATGTGTGAAATGATGTGTGGAATGTTGTGTGGAATCATGATTGGAATGATGAGTCGAATGATGTGTGGAATGATGTGTCGAATGATGTTTGGAATGAGAGGTGGAAAGTGGTGTGGAATGACGTGTGGAATGATGTGTGGGAGGATCAGTGGAATAATGTGTGGAATGAAGTTTGGAATGATGTTTGGAATGATGTTTGGAATGATGTGTGGAATGAGGTTTGGAATGATGAGTGGAATGATGTGTGGAATGATGTGTGGATTGATGTTTGGAAAGACGTGTGGAATGAGTTGTGGAAGTAGGTGTGGAATGATGCGTGGAATGTTGTGTGGAATGATCTGTGGAATGATGTTTGGAATAACGTCTGGAATGAGGTGTGGAATGATGTGTTAAATGATGTGTGAAATGATGTGTGGAATGATGTGCGGAATGATGTTTTGAATGATGTGTGGAATGATGTGTGGAATGATATGTGGAATGATGTGTGGAATGATGTGTGGTATGATGTGTGGGATGAAGTGTGTAATGATGTGTGGAATGAAGTTTGGAATGAGGTGTGGAAAGTGGTGTGGAATGATGTGTGGAATGATGTGTGGAATGATGTGCGGAATGATGTGTGGAATGATGTGTCGAATGATGTGTTGATTGATGTTTGGAATGACGTCTGGAATTAGGTGTGGAATGATGTGTTAAATGATGTGTGAAATGATGTGTGGAATGATGTGTGGAATGATGTTTTGAATGGTGTGTGGAATGATGTGTGGAATGATTTGTGGAATGATGTGTGGAATGATGTGTGGTATGATGTGTGGGATGATGGGTGGAATGCTGTGTGGAATGATGTGTTAAATGATGTGTGAAATGATGTGTGGAATGATGTGTGGAATGATGATTGGAATGATGAGTAGAACGATGTGTGGAATGATGTGTGGAATGATGTGTGGAATGAGATGTGGAAAGTGGTGTGGAATGACGTGTGGAATGATGTGTGGAATGATGTGTGGGAGGATGTGTGGAATGATGTGTGGAATGATGGGTGGAATGATGTGTGGAATGATGGGTGGAATGCTGTTTGGAATGATGTTTGGAATGATGTGTGGAAATATGTGTGGAATGAGGTATGGAATGATGTGCGGAATGATGTGTGGAATGAGGTGTGGAATGATGTGTGGAATGTCTTGTGGGATGAAGTGTGGAATGATGTGTGGAATGATGTTTGGAATGATGTGTGGAAATATGTGTGGAATGAGGTATGGAATGATGTGCGGAATGATGTGTGGAATGAGGTGTGGAATGATGTGTGGAATGAGGTGTGGAATGATGTGGGTATTGATGTGTGGAATGATATGTGTTTAGATGTGAGGAATGAGGTTTGAAATGATATGTGGAATGATGTGTGGAATGATTTGTGGAATGACATGAGGAATGATGTGCCGAATGATGTGTGGATTGATGTTTGGAATGACGTGTGGAATGTTACGTGGAATGAAGTGTGGAATGTCGTGTGGGATGAAGTGTGGAATGATGTGTGGAATGCTGTGTGGAATGATGTGTGGAATGAGGTGTGGAATGATGTTTGGAATGATGTATGTAATGAGGTGTAGAATTATGTTTGGAATGATGTGTGGAATGATATGTGGAATGATGTGTGACATATCCTGTGGAAAGAGTTGTGGAATGAGGTATGAATTGAGGTGTGGAATGAGGTGTGAAATGAGTGTGGAATGATGTGTGGAATGATGTCTGGAATGATGTGTGGAATGAGGTGCGGAATGAAGGGCGGAATGAAGTGTGGAATGATGTGTGGAATGATGTGTGGAATGATGTGTGGAATGATGTGAGCAATGAGGTGTCGAATGATGTGTGGAATGATGTGTGGAATGATGTGAGCAATGATGTGTGGAATGATGTGTGGAATAATGTGTGCAATGAGGTTTGAAATGTTGTATGGAATGATGTTTGGAATGATGAGTGGAATGATGTGTGGAATGATGTGTGGAATGATGTCTGGAATGAGGTGCGGAAAGTGGTGTGGAATGATGTGTGAAATGATTTGTGGGAGGATGTGTGGAATGAGGTTTGAAATGATGTGTGGAATGATGTGTGGAATGACGTGTGGAATGATGTGTCGAATGATGTGTGGATTGATGTTTGGAATGACGTGTAGAATATTATGTGGAATGAAGTGTGGAATGTCGTGTGGGATGAAGTGTGGATTGATGTGTGGAATGATGTGTGGAATGATGTGTGGAATGAGCTGTGGAATGATGTGTAGAATGATGTGTAGGATGTGCTTTGGAATGATGGGCGGAATGATGTGTGGAATGATTTGTGGAATGATGTGTGGAATGATGTGTGGAATGATGTGTGGAATGAGGTTTGGAATGATGTGTGGAATGATATGTGGAATGATTTGTAGAATGAGGTGTGGAATTGTGTGTGTAATGATGAGTGGAATATTGTGTGAAATAACGTGTGGAATCAGATTTGCAAAGATGTATGGAATGATGTTTGGAATGATGTGTGGAATGATGTTTGGAATGATGAGTGGAATGATGTGTGGAATGATGTGTGGAATGATGTGTGGAATGATGTGTGGAATGAGTGTGGATTGGTGGGTGGAATGATGTGTGGAATGATGTGTGGATTCCTGTTTGGAATGATGTGTGGAATGATGTGTGGATTGATGTTTGGAATGAGGTGTGGAATGTTATGTGGAATGAAGTGTGGAATTTCGTGTGGGATGAAGTGTGGAATGATGTGTGGAATGATGTGTGGAATGATGTGTGGAATGATGTGTGGAATGAGGTGTGGAATGAAGTGTGGAATAATGTGAGGAATGATGTGTAGAATGAGGTGTGGAAAGATGTGTGAAATGATGTGTGGAATGAGGTTTGGAATGATGTGTGGAATGAGGTGTGGAATGAGTTGTGGAATGTTGTGTGGAATGATCTGTGGAAGGATGTTTGGAATGATGTGTGAAATGAAGTGCAGAATGAGTTGTGGAATAGTGGGTGGAATGATGTGTGGAATGATGTGTGGAATGATGTATGGAATGAGGTGTGGAATGATGTGTGGAATGGTGTGTGGAATGATGTGTAGAATGATGTGTGGAATGATGTGTGGAATGATGTGTGGAATGATTTGTTGAATAATGTGTGGAATGAGGTTTGGAATGATGTGTGGAATGATGTTTGGAATAATGTGTGGAATGATGTGTGGAATGAGGTGTGGAATGATGTATGGAATGATGTGTGGAATGATGTGTGGAATGACGTGTGGAATGATGTGTCGAATGCTGTGTGGCATGAAGTGTGGAATGATGTGTTAAATGATACGTGGACTGATGTGTGTAATGATGTATGGAATGATGTGTGGAATGACGTGTGGAATGATGTGTGGAATGATGTGTGGAATGAGGTTTTGAATGATTTGAGAATGAGGTGTGGAATGATGTGTGGAATGAGGTTTGGAATAATGTGTGGAATGAGGTTTGGAATGATGTGTGGAATAATGTGTGGAATGATGGATCCAATGATGTGTGAAATGATGTGTGGAATGATGTGTGGAATGATGTGTGGAATGATGTGTGGAATGATGTGTGGAATGCTGTGTGTAATGAGGTTTGAAATTATATGTGCAATGAAGTCTGGAATGATGTGTGGAATGAGGTGTGTAATGATGCGTGGAATGTTGTGTGGAATGAGGTGTCGAATGATGTGTGGAATGATGTGTGGAATGATGTGTGGAATGATGTGTCGAATGATGTGTGGATTGATGTTTGGAATGATGTCTGGAAGTAGGTGTGGAATGTTGTGTGGAATGATCTGTGGAATGATGTTTGGAATGATGTGTGAAATGATGTGTAGAATGAGGTGTGGAATAGTGGGTGGAATGATGTGTGGAATGATGTGTGGAATGATGTATGGAATGAGGTATGGAATGATGTGTGGAATGGTGTGTGGAATGATGTGTCGAATGAGGTGTGGAATGATGTGTGGAATGATGTGAGGAATGTTTTGTTCAATAATGTGTGGAATGAGGTTTGGAATGATGTGTGGAATGATGTTTGGAATATTGTGTGGAATGATGTGTGGAATGACAGGTTGAATGAGTTGTGGAATGAGGCGTGGAATGATTTGTGGAATGATGTGTGGAATGATGTGTGGAATGATGTGCTAAATGATATGTGGAATGATGTGTGGCATCATGTTTGGAATGATGTGTGGAATGAAGTTTGGAATGATGTGTGGAATGATGTGTGGAATGATGTTTGGAATGAGGTTTGGAATAATGTGTGGAATGTGGTTTGGAATGATGTGTGGAATGATGTGTGGCATGATGTGTGGAATGATGTTTGGAATGATATGTGGAATCATGTGTGGAATGAGGTTTGGAATGATGTATAGAAAGCTGTGTGGAATGAGGTGTGGAATGTTGGGTGGAATGATGTGTGAAATGATGTGTGAAATGATGTGTGGAATGATGTTTGGAATGAGATGTGGAATCATGTGTGGAATGAGGTTTGGAATGATGTATAGAAAGCTGTGTGGAATCAGGTGTAAAATGATGGGTGGAATGATGTGTGGAATGATGTGCGGAATGAGGTGTGGAATGATAAGTGGAATGATGTGAGGGATGAGGTGTCGAATGATGTGTGGAATGACGTGTGGAATGATGTGTAGAATGCGGTGTGGAATGATGTGTGGAATGATGTGTGGAATGATGTGTGGAATAATGTGTGGAATGAAGTTTGGAATGATGTTTGGAATGATGTTTGGAATGATGTGTCGAATGGGGTTTGGAACGATGAGTGGATTGATGTGTGGAATGATGTGTGGAATGAGGTGTGTAATGATGTGTGGAATGAGGTGTGGAATGATGAGTGGAATGATGTGAGGAATGAGGTGTCGAATGATGTGTGGAATGACGTGTGGAATGATGTGTAGAATGCGGTGTGGAATGATGTGTGGAATGATGTGTGGAATGATGTGTGGAATAATGTGTGGAATGAAGTTTGGAATGATGTATGGAATGATGTTTGGAATGATGTGTGGAATGAGGTTTGGAATGATGAGTGGATTGATGTGTGGAATGATGTGTGGATTGATGTTTGGAAAGACGTGTGGAATGAGTTGTGGAAGTAGGTGTGGAATGATGCGTGGAATGTTGTGTGGAATGATCTGTGGAATGATGTTTGGAATGATGTGTGAAATGATGTTTAGAATGAGGTGTGGTAACGTGCGTGGAATGGTGTGTGGAATGATGTGTAGAATGAGGTGTGGAATGAAGTGTGGAATGATGTGTGGCATGATGCGTGGAATGATGTGTGGAATGAGGTTTTGATTGATGTGTGGAATGAGGTGTGGAATGATGTGCTAAATGACAGGTGGAAAGAGGTGTGGAATGAGGTGTGGAATGATGTGTGGAGTGATGTGTGGAATGAGGAGTGGAATGAGGTGTGGAATGATGCGTGGGATGATGTGTGGAATGAAGCGTGGAAGTATGTGTAGATTTACGTGTGGAATAAATTGTGGAATATTGCGTGGGAATGATGAGTGAAATGATGACTGGAAAGATGTGTGGAATGAGGTGTGGAATGTTGTTTGGAATGATGCGTGGAATGATGTGTGGAATGAAGCGTGGAAGGATGTGTGGATTTACGTGTGGAATAAATTGTGGAATATTGCGTGGGAATGATGAGTGAAATGATGACTGGAATGATGTGTGGAATGAGGTGTGGAATGTTGTGTGGAATGATGTTTGGAATGATGTATGGAATGATGTGTCGAATGCTGTGTGGAATGATGACTGGAATGATGTGTTAAATGTTAGGTGGAATGATGTGTGGAATGATGTGTGGAATGATGTGCGGAATGATGTGTGGAATGACGTGTGGAATGATGTGTGGAATGATGTGTGGAATGAAGTTTGGAATGATGTGTGCAATGAGGTGTGGAATGATGTGTGGAATGAGGTTTGGAATAATGTGTGGGATGAGGTTTGGAATGATGTGTGGAATAATGTGTGGAATGATAGATCGAATGACGTGTGAAATGAAGTGTGGAATGATGTTTGGAATGATGTGTGGAATGATGTGTGGAATGATGTTTGGAATGATATGTGGAATGATGTGTGGAATGAGGTTTGGAATGATGTGTGAAATGATGTGTAGACTGAGGTGTGGAAAGAGGTGTGGAATGATGTGTGGAATGAGGTTTGGAATAATGTGTGGAATGAGGTTTGGAACGATGTGTGAAATGATGTTTGGAATGATGTGTGGAATCTTGCGTGGAATGAGGTTTGGAATGATGTGTAGAAACCTGTGTGGAATGAGGTGTGGAATGATGGGTGGAATGATGTGTGGAATGATGTGTGGAACGATGAGTGGAATGATGTGAGGAATGAGTGTCGAATGAAGTGCGGATTGATGTGTGGAATGATGTGTGGAATAATGTGTGGAATGATGTGTGGAATGAGGTTTGGAATGATGTATGGAATGATTTTTGGAATGATGTGTGGAATGATGTGTGGAATGATGTGTGGAATGAGGTTTGAAATGATATGTGAAATGATGTCTGGAATGATGTGTGGAATGAGGTGTGGAATGATGCGTGGAATGATGTGAGGAATGATGTGTGGAATGATGTGTGGAATGAGATTTGAAATTTTATGTGCAATGATGTCTGGAATGATGTGTGGAATGAGGTGTGTAATGATGCGTGGAATGTTGTGTGGAATGAGGTGTCGAATGATGTGTGGAATGATGTGTGGAATGATGTGTGGAATGATGTGTCGAATGATGTGTGGATTGATGTTTGGAATGACGTCTGGAATGAGGTGTGGAATGATGTGTTAAATGATGTGTGAAATGATGTGTGGAATGATGTGTGGAATGAAGTTTTGAATGATGTGTGGAATGATGTGTGGAATGATTTGTGGAATGATGTCTGGATTGATGTGTGGTATGAGGTGTGGAATGATGTGTTAAATGATGTGTGAAATGATGTGTGGAATGGTGTGTGGAATGATGATTGGAATGATGAGTAGAATGATGTGTGGAATGATGTGTGGAATGATGTGTGGAATGAGAGGTGGCAGTGGTGTGGAATGACGTGTGGAATGATGTGTGGAATGGTGTGTGGAATGATGATTGGAATGATGAGTAGAATGATGTGTGGAATGATGTGAGGAAGGATGTGTGGAATGAGGTGTGGAATGATGTGTGGAATGTCTTGTGGGATGAAGTGTGGAATGATGTGTGGAATGATGTGTGGAATGTTGTGTGGAATGAGGTGTGGACTGATGTGTGGAATGATGTGTGGAATGAGTTGTGGAATGATGTGTGGAATGATGGGTGGAATGCTGTGTGGAATAATGTTTGGAATGATGTGTGGATATATGTGTGGAATGAGGTATGGAATGATGTGCGGAATGATGTGTGGAATGAGGTGTGGAATGATGTGTGGAATGAGGTGTGGAATGATGTGGGGATTGATGTGTGGAATGATATGTGTTTAGATGTGAGGAATGAGGTTTGAAATGATATGTGGAATGATGTGTGGAATGATGTGTGGAATGACATGAGGAATGATGTGTCGAATGAAGTGTGGATTGATGTTTGGAATGTCGTGTGGGATGAAGTGTGGAATGATGTGTGGAATGTTGTGTGGAATGATGTGTGGAATGAGGTGTGGAATTATGTTTGGAATGATGTATGGAATGATTTGTGGAATGATGTACGGAATGATGTGTGGAATGATGTGTCGAATGATGTGTGGATTGATGTGTGGAATGATTAGTGGAATGATGTGTGGAATGATGTGTGGTATGATGTGTGGGATGAAGTGTGTGATGATGTGTGGAATGAAGTTTGGAATGAGGTGTGGAAAGTGGTGTGGAATGATGTGTGGAATGATGTGTGGAATGATGTGCGGAATGATGTGTGGAATGATCTGTCGAATGATGTGTTGATTGGTGTTTGGAATGACGTCTGGAATTAGGTGTGGAATGATGTGTTAAATGATGTGTGAAATGACGTGTGGAATGATGTGTGGAATGATGTTTGAATGATGTGCGGAATGATGTGTGGAATGATTTGTGGAATGATGTGTGGAATGATGTGTGGTATGATGTGTGGGATGAAGTGTGTCATGATGTGTGGAATGATGTGTCGAATGATGTGTGGAATGAGGTGTGGAATGATGTGTTAAATGATGTGTGAAATGATGTGTGGAATGATGTGTGGAATGATGATTGGAATGATGAGTAGAATGATGTGTGGAATGATGTGTGGAATGATGTGTGGAATGAGATGTGGAAAGTGGTGTGGAATGACGTGTGGAATGATGTGTGGAATGATGTGTGGGAGGATGTGTGGAATGAGGTTTGAAATAATATGTGGAATGATATGTGAAATGATGTGTGGAATGACGTGAGGAATGATGTGTGGAATGAGGTGTGGAATGATGTGTGGAATGATGGGTGGAATGCTGTGTGGAATGATGTTTGGAATGATGTGTGGAAATATGTGTGGAATGAGGTATGGAATGACGTGCGGAATGATGTGTGGAATGATGTGTGGAATGAGTATGGAATAATGTGCGGAATGATGTGTGGAATGAGATGTGGAATGATGTGTGGAATGAGGTGTGGAATGATGTGGGGATTGATGTGTGGAATGATATGTGTTTAGATGTGAGGAATGAGGTTTGAAATGATATGTGGAATGATGTGTGGAATGATGTGTGGAATGACATGAGGAATGATGTGTCGAATGATGTGTGGATTGATGTTTGGAATTACGTGTGGAATGTTATGTGGAATGAAGTGTGGAATGTCGTGTGGGATGAAGTGTGGAATAATTTGTGGAATGAGGTTTGGAATGATGTGTGGAATTATGTGTGCAATGATGCGTGGAATGATGCGTGAAATGATGTTTTGAATCAATTGTGGAATGATGTGTGGAATGATCAGTGGAATGATGTGCGGAATGATGTGAGGAATGATGTTTAGAATGAGGTGTGGAATGATGTGTGGAATAATTTGAGAAATGAGGAGTGGAAGGATGTGTGGAATGATGTGTGGAATTATGTGTGGAATGATGTGAGGATTGAGGTGCTGAATGAATTTGGAATGATGTGTGGAATAATTTGTGGGATGATGTGTGGAATGATGTTTTGAATGATGTGTGGAATGATGTGTGGAATGATGTGTGGAATGAGGTGTGGAAAGAAGTTTGGAATGATGTGTGGAATGATGTGTGGAATGGGGTGCGGAATGAATGTGGAATGATGTGTGGAATGATGTGTGGAATGATGTGTGGAATGATGTTTGGAATGATGTGTGAAATGATGTGTAGAATGAGGTATGGAATGTTGGGTGGAATGTTGTGTGAAATGTTGTCTGGAATGATTTGTGGATCGACGGGTGGAATGAGTTGTGGAATGATGTGTGTAATGATGTGTGGAATGATGTGTGGAATGATGTTTGGAATGATGTGTGGAATGATGTGTGGAATGAGGTTTGGAATGATGTGTGGAATGAGGTGTGGAATGATGTGTGGAATGATGTGTGGAATGATGCGTTAAATGATATGTGGAATGATGTGAGGAATGATGTGTGGAATGATGTGTGGAATGAGGTATGGAATGATGTGTGGAATGAGGTTTGGAATGATGTGTGTAATGATGTGTGGAATGATGTGTTAAATGACGTGTGTAATGATGTTTGGAATGATGTGTTGAATGATGTGTGTAATGAGTTTTGGAATAATGTGTGGACTAGTGTGTGGAATGTTGTATGGAATGAAGTGTGGATTGACGGGTGGAATGAGTTGTGGAATGATGTGTGCAATGATGTGTGGAATGATGTGTGAATGATGTGTTGAATGATGTGTGTAATGAGCTTTGGAATAATGTGTGGAATGTTGTGTGGAATGACGTGTGGAATGACGTGTGGAAGGAGGTGTGGAAAATGTGTGGAATGATGTGTGGAATGAGGTGTGGAATCATTTGTTGGATGGTCTGTGGAATGATGTGTGGAATGATGTTTGGAATGATGTGTCGAATGATGTGTGGAATGATGTGTGCAATGATGTGTGGAATGATGTGTGGAATTTTGCCTCGAATGATGCGTTGAATGATGTGTGGATTGATGTGTAGAATGACTTGTGGAATGCTGTGTGGACTGATGAGTGGAATGATGTGTGGAATGATGCGAGGAATGATGTTTAGAATGAGGCGTGGAAGGATGTGTGGAATGAGGTTTATGATGATATGTTGAATGTTGTTTGGGATATTGTGTGGAATGATGTGTGGAATGATGTGTGGAATGATGCCTGAAATGATGTGTGGATTGATGTGTGGAATGAATTGTGGAATGCTGTGTGGATTGATGTATGGAATGATGTTTAGAATGAGATGTGGGATGATGTGTGGAATAATTTGTGGAATGAGGTTTGGAATGATGTGTGGAATTATGTGTGCAATGATGCGTGGAATGATGTGCGGAATGATGTTTTGAATGAATTGTGGAATGTTGTGTGGAATGATCAGTGGAATGATGTGCGGAATGATGTGTGGAATGATGTTTAGAATGAGGTGTGGAATGATGTGTGGAATGATTTATGGAATGAGGAGTGGAAGGATGTGTGGAATGATGTGTGGAATTATGTGTGGAATGATGTGAGGATTGAGGTGCTGAATGAATTTGGAATGATGTGTGGAATAATTTGTGGGATGATGTGTGGAATGATGTTTTGAATGATGTGTGGAATGATGTGTGGAATGATGTGTGGAATGATGCGTGGAATGATGTGTGGAACGATGTGTGGAATGTTGTGTGGAATGATGTGTGGAATGATGTTTGGAATGATGTGTGGAATGATGTGTAGAATGAGGTATGGAATGTTGGCTGGAATGGTGTGTGGAATGTTGTATGGAATGATGTGTGGATTGACGGGTGGAATGAGTTGTGGAATGATGTGTGGAATGATGTTTTGAATGATGTTTGGAATTATGTGTGGAATGAGGTGTGGAATGATGTGTGGAATGATGTGTGGAATGATGTGTTAAATGATATGTGGAATGATGTGAGGAATGATGTGTGGAATGATGTGTGGAATGAGGTGTGGAATGATGTGTAGAATAAGGTTTGGAATGATGTGTGGAATGATGTGCGAATGATGTGTTAAATGACATGTGTAATGATGTTTGGAATGATGTGTTGAATGTTGTGTGTAATGAGTTTTGGAATAATGTGTGGAATGGTGTGTTGAATGTTGTATGGAATGATGTGTGGATTGACGGGTGGAATGAGTTGTGGAATGATGAGTGCAATGATGTGTGGAATGATGTGTGGAATGATGTTTGGAATTATGTGTGGAATGATGTGTGGAATGAGGTTTGGAATGATGTGTGGAATGAGGTGTGGAATGATGTGTGGAACGTTGTGTGGAAGGATGTGTTAAATGATATGTGGAATGATGTGTGGAATGTTGTGTGGAATGATGTGTGGAATGATGTGTGAAATGATGTGTTGAATGAGGTTTGGAATGATGTGTGGAATGAGGTGTGGAATGATGTGTGGAATGATGTTTGGAATGATGTGTTACATGATATGTGGAATGATGTGTGGAATGATGTGTGGAATGATGTGTGGAATGAGGTGTGGAATGATGTATGGAATGATGTGTGGAATGATGTGTTAAATGACATGTGGAATGATGTTTGGAATGATGTGTTGAATGATGTGTGTAATGAGGTTTTGAATAATGTGTGGAATGATGTGTGAAATGACGTGTGGAAGGACGTGTGGAAGGAGGTTGGGATCATGTGTGGAATGATGTGTGGAATGAGGTGTGGAAGCATGTTTGGAATGGTCTGTGGAATGATGTGTGGAATTATGTTTTAAATGACATGTGGAATGATGTGTGGAATGATTTGTGAAATGATGTGTGGAATGAGATTTGGAATGATGTGTGGAATGATGTGTCGAATGATGTGTGGAATGCTGTGGTGGAATGATGCGTGGAATGATGTTTGGAATGAGGTTTGGAATGAAGTGTGGAATGATGTGTGGAATGATGTGTCAAATGTTATGTGGAATGATGTGTGGAATGATGTGTGGAATGATGTATGGAATGATGTGTGCAATAACGGGTGGAATGAGTTGTGAAATGATGCGTGGAGTGATGTGTGGAATGATGTGTGGAATGATGTCTGGAATGAGGTGTTAAATGATGTGTGGAATGACGTGTGGAATGATGTGTGGAATGATGTGTGGAATGATGCGTGCAATGACGGTTGGAATGAGTTGTGGAATGATGCGTGGATTGATTTGTGGAATGATGTGTGGAATGTCGTGTGGAATGAGTTGGGCAATGATGCGTGGAATGAGGTTTTGAATGAAATGTGGAATGATGTGTGGAATGTTGTGGGGAATGCTGGGTGGAATGAGGTGTGGAATTAGCTCTGGAATAAGTTGTGGAATGATGTGCAGAATGATGTGTGGAATGATGTGTGGAATGATGTATGGAATTAATTGTGGAGTGCTGTGTGGAAGGATGTGTGGAATGATGTGTGGAATTATGTGTGGAATGATGTGAGGATTGAGGTGCTGAATGAATTTGGAATGATGTGTGGAATAATTTGTGGGATGATGTGTGGAATGATGTTTTGAATGATGTGTGGAATGATGTGTGGAATGATGTGTGGAATGATGCGTGGAATGATGTGTGGAACGATGTGTGGAATGTTGTGTGGAATGATGTGTGGAATGATGTTTGGAATGATGTGTGGAATGATGTGTAGAATGAGGTATGGAATGTTGGCTGGAATGGTGTGTGGAATGTTGTATGGAATGATGTGTGGATTGACGGGTGGAATGAGTTGTGGAATGATGTGTGGAATGATGTTTTGAATGATGTTTGGAATTATGTGTGGAATGAGGTGTGGAATGATGTGTGGAATGATGTGTGGAATGATGTGTTAAATGATATGTGGAATGATGTGAGGAATGATGTGTGGAATGATGTGTGGAATGAGGTGTGGAATGATGTGTAGAATAAGGTTTGGAATGATGTGTGGAATGATGTGCGAATGATGTGTTAAATGACATGTGTAATGATGTTTGGAATGATGTGTTGAATGTTGTGTGTAATGAGTTTTGGAATAATGTGTGGAATGGTGTGTTGAATGTTGTATGGAATGATGTGTGGATTGACGGGTGGAATGAGTTGTGGAATGATGAGTGCAATGATGTGTGGAATGATGTGTGGAATGATGTTTGGAATTATGTGTGGAATGATGTGTGGAATGAGGTTTGGAATGATGTGTGGAATGAGGTGTGGAATGATGTGTGGAACGTTGTGTGGAAGGATGTGTTAAATGATATGTGGAATGATGTGTGGAATGTTGTGTGGAATGATGTGTGGAATGATGTGTGAAATGATGTGTTGAATGAGGTTTGGAATGATGTGTGGAATGAGGTGTGGAATGATGTGTGGAATGATGTTTGGAATGATGTGTTACATGATATGTGGAATGATGTGTGGAATGATGTGTGGAATGATGTGTGGAATGAGGTGTGGAATGATGTATGGAATGATGTGTGGAATGATGTGTTAAATGACATGTGGAATGATGTTTGGAATGATGTGTTGAATGATGTGTGTAATGAGGTTTTGAATAATGTGTGGAATGATGTGTGAAATGACGTGTGGAAGGACGTGTGGAAGGAGGTTGGGATCATGTGTGGAATGATGTGTGGAATGAGGTGTGGAAGCATGTTTGGAATGGTCTGTGGAATGATGTGTGGAATTATGTTTTAAATGACATGTGGAATGATGTGTGGAATGATTTGTGAAATGATGTGTGGAATGAGATTTGGAATGATGTGTGGAATGATGTGTCGAATGATGTGTGGAATGCTGTGGTGGAATGATGCGTGGAATGATGTTTGGAATGAGGTTTGGAATGAAGTGTGGAATGATGTGTGGAATGATGTGTCAAATGTTATGTGGAATGATGTGTGGAATGATGTGTGGAATGATGTATGGAATGATGTGTGCAATAACGGGTGGAATGAGTTGTGAAATGATGCGTGGAGTGATGTGTGGAATGATGTGTGGAATGATGTCTGGAATGAGGTGTTAAATGATGTGTGGAATGACGTGTGGAATGATGTGTGGAATGATGTGTGGAATGATGCGTGCAATGACGGTTGGAATGAGTTGTGGAATGATGCGTGGATTGATTTGTGGAATGATGTGTGGAATGTCGTGTGGAATGAGTTGGGCAATGATGCGTGGAATGAGGTTTTGAATGAAATGTGGAATGATGTGTGGAATGTTGTGGGGAATGCTGGGTGGAATGAGGTGTGGAATTAGCTCTGGAATAAGTTGTGGAATGATGTGTGGAATAATGTGTGGAATGATGTTTGGAATGATGTGCAGAATGATGTGTGGAATGATGTGTGGAATGATGTATGGAATTAATTGTGGAGTGCTGTGTGGAATGATGAGTGGAATGATGTGTGGAATGATGTGTGAAATGATGTTTCGAATGAGGTATAGATTGATGTGTGGAATGATGTGTGGAATGGTGTGTGGAATGAGGTTTGTAATGATATGTTGAATGATGTGTGGGATGATGTGTGGAATGATTTGTATCATGAGGTTTGGAATGATGTGTGGAATGATGTGTGGAACGTTGTGTGGAAGGATGTGTTAAATGATATGTGGAATGATGTGTGGAATGTTGTGTGGAATGATGTGTGGAATTATGTGTGGAATGACATGTGGAATTATGTTTGGAATGATGTGTGGAATGATGTTTGCAATGACGTGTGGAAGGATGTGTTAAATGAAATGTGGAATGATGTGTGGAATGTTGTGTGGAATGACGTGTGGAATTATGTTTGGAATGTTGCGTGGAAAGATGTGATGAATGATGTGCGGAATAATGTGGTGGAATGATGTTTGGAATGCTGTTAGGAATGAGGTTTGGAATGATGTGTGGAATGAGGTGTGGAATAAAGTGTGGAATGAGGTATTGAATGATGTGTGGAATGATGTGTGGAATGATGTGTGGAAAGATGTTTGGAATGATGTGTGGAATGATGTGTGGAATGAGGTTTGGAATGATGTGTGGAATGAGGTGTGGAATGATGTGTGGAATGAGGTGTGGAATGATGTATGGAACGTTGCGTGGAAGGATGTGTTAAATGATATGTGGAATGATGAGTGGAATTTTGTGTGGAATGATGTGTGTAATGATGTGTGGAATGATGTGTGGAATGAGGTTTGGAATGATGTGTGGAATGAGGTGTGGAATGATGTGTGGAATGATGTTTGGAATGATGTGTTAAATGATATGTGAAATGGTGTGTGGAATGATGTGTGGAATGATGTGTGGAATGAGAGGTGTAATGATGTGTGGAATGATGTGTGGAATGATGTGTTAAATGACATGTGGAATGATGTTTGGAATGATGTGTTGAATGATGTGTGTAATGAGGTTTGGAATAATGTGTGGAATGATGTGTGAAATGACGTGTGGAAAGACGTGTGGAAGGAGGTGTGGAATCATGTGTGGAATGATGTGTGGAATGAGGTGTGGAAGCATGTTTGGAATGGTGTGTGGAATGATGTGTGGAATTATGTTTTAAATGACATGTGGAATGATGTGTGGAATGATTTGTGGAATGATGTGTGGAAAGAGATTTGGAATGATGTGTGGAATGATGTGTCGAATGATGTGTGGAATGCTGTGGTGGAATGATGCTTGGAATGATGTATGGAATGAGGTTTGGAATGAAGTGTGGAATGCTGTGTGGAATGATATGTCAAATGTTATGTGGAATGATGTGTGGAATGATGTGTGGAATGATGTATGGAATGATGTGCGCAATAACGGGTGGAATGAGTTGTGAAATGATGCGTGGAGTGATGTGTGGAATGATGTATGGAATGATGTGTGGAATGATGTGTGGAATGAGGTGTTAAATGATGTGTGGAATGACGTGTGGAATGATGTCTGGAATGATGTGTGGAATGATGTGTGCAATGACGGTTGGAATGAGTTGTGGAATGATGCGTGGAATGATGTGTGCAATGATGTGTGGAATGTCGTGCGGAATGAGTTGGGCAATGATGCGTGGAATGAGGTGTTGAATGAAATGTGGAATGATGTGTGGAATGTTGTGTGGAATGCTGTGTGGAATGAGGTGTGGAATTCGCTGTGGAATAAGTTGTGGAATGATGTGTGAAATGATGTGTGGAATGATGTTTGGAATGATGTGCAGAATGATGTGTGGAATGATGTGTGGAATGATGTATGGAATGAATTGTGGAGTGCTGTGTGGAATGATGAGTGGAATGATGTGTGGAACGATGTGTGGAATGATGTTTCGAATGAGGTATGGATTGATGTGTGGAATGATGTGTGGAAGGGTGTGTGGAATGAGGTTTGTAATGATATGTTGAATGATGTGTGGGATGATGTGTGGAATGATTTGTATCATGAGGTTTGGAATGATGTGTGGAATGATGTGTGGAACGTTGTGTGGAAGGATGTGTTAAATGTTATGTGGAATGATGTGTGGAATGTTGTGTGGACTGATGTGTGGAATTATGTGTGGAATGACATGTGGAATTATGTTTGGAATGATGTGTGGAATGATGTGTGCAATGACGTGTGGAAGGATGTGTGGAATGATGTTTCGAATGAGGTATGGATTGATGTGTGGAATGCTATGTGGAATGATGTGTGGAATGTTGTGTGGAATGACGTGTGGAATTATGTTTGGAATGATGCGTGGAAAGATGTGATGAATGATGTGCGGAATAATGTGGTGGAATGATGTTTGGAATGCTGTTAGAAATGAGGTTTGGAATGGTGTGCAGGATGATGTGTGGAATGATGTGTGGAATGATGTATGGAATGAAATGTGGAGTGCTGTGTGGAATGATGAGTGGAAAGATGTGTGGAACGATGTGTGGAATGATGTTTCGAATGAGGTATGGGTTGATGTGTGGAATGATATGTGGAATGATGTGTGGAATGTTGTGTGGAATGAAGTGTGGAATTATGTTTGGAATGATGCGTGGAAAGATGTGATGAATGATGTGCGGAATAATGTGGTGGAATGTTGTTTGGAATGCTGTTAGGAATGAGGTTTGGAATGATGTGTGGAATGAGGTGTGGAATGATGTGTGGAATGAGGTGTGGAATGATGTGTGGAATGATGTGTGGAATGATGTGTGGAAAGATGTGTGGAATGATGTGTTAAATGATATGTGGAATGATGTGTGGAATGATGTGGGAATGATGTGTGGAATGATGTGTGGAATGATGTGTGGAATGTGGTTTGGAATGATGTGTGGAATGATGTGTGGAATGAGGTGTGGAATGTCGTGTGGAATGAGTTGTGCAATGATGTGTGGAATGAGGTGTTGAATGAGGTGTGGAATGATATGTGGAATGATGTGTGGAATGATGTGTGGAATGATGTGTGGAATGATGTGTGGAATGTCGTGTGGAATGATGTGTTTAATGACATGTGGAATGATGTGTGGAATGATGTATGGAATGGTGTTTGGAATGATGTGTGGAATGATGTGTGGAACGAGGTGAGGAATGAATGTGGAATGATGTGTGGAATGATGTGTGGAATTATGTGTGGAATGATGTGCGGAATTATGTGTGGAATGAGGTATGGAATGAAGTGTGGAATGATGTGTGGAATGATGTGTGCAATGATGTGTGGAATGATGTGTAGAATGATGTGTGAAATGATGTATGGAAGGGGTTGTGGAATGATGTGTGGAATGATGTGTGCAATGATATGTGGAATGATGTGTGGAATGATGCATCGAATGATGCGTTGAATGATGTGTGGATTGATGTGTGGAATGACTTGTGGAATGCTGTGTGGAATGATGTGGAATGATGTATGGAATGATGTGAGGAATGATGTGTGGAATGATGCGTGGAAGGATGTGTGGAATGAGGTTTGTGAAGATATGTTGAGTGATGCTTGAGATTATGTGTGGAATGATGTGTGGAATGATTTGTGGAATGATGTGTGGAATAATGCCTGAAATGATGTGTGAATTGATGTGTGGAATGAATTGTGGAATGCCGTGTGGAATGATGAGTGGAATGATGTGTGGAATGATGCGTGGAATGATGTTTGGAATGAATTGTGGAATGATGTGTGGAATGATCAGTGGAATTATGAGTGGAATGATGTGTGGAATTATGTTTAGAATGAGGTGAGGAATGATGTGTGGAATGATTTGTGGAATGAGGAGTGGAAGGATGTGTGGAATGATGTGTGGAATGATGTGTGGAATGACGTATGGAATGATGGTTGGAATGATGTGTGGAATGATGTTTGGAATGATGTGTGGAATGATGTGTGGAATGATGTGTGGAATGAGGTGCTGAATGAATTTGGAAAGATGTATGGAATAATTTGTGGGATGATGTGTGGAATGATGTTTTGAATGATGTGTGGAATGATGTGTGGGATGATGTGTGGAATGAGGTGTGGAATGATGATTGGAATGATGTGTGAAATGATGTGTGGAATGAGGTGCGGCATGAATGTGGAATGATGTGTGGAATGATGTCTGGAAT
Source organism: Pristiophorus japonicus (assembly GCF_044704955.1). Lineage (NCBI taxonomy): Eukaryota > Metazoa > Chordata > Chondrichthyes > Pristiophoridae > Pristiophorus > Pristiophorus japonicus. The sequence continues at coordinate 2,540,592 of NW_027250649.1, forward strand.
GATGTGTGGAATGATGTTTGGAATGATTTGTGGAATGATGTGTGAAATAACATGTGGAATGATGTTTGGAATAATGTGTTGAATGATGTGTGTAATGAGGTTTGGAATAATGTGTAGAATGAGGTATGGAATGATGGGTGGAATGATGTGTGGAATGTTGTGTGGAATGATGTGTGGAATGACGGGTGGAATGAGGTGTGGAATGATGTATGGAATGATGTGTGGAATGATGTGTGAAATAACATGTGGAATGATGTTTGGAATAATGTGTTGAATGATATGTGTAATGAGGTTTGGAATAATGTGTGGAATGATGTGTGGAATGATGTGTGGAATGACGTGTGGAAGGAGGTTTGGAATCATGTGTGGAATGATGTGTGGAATGAGGTGCAGAAGCATGTGTGGAATGGTGTGTGGAATGATGTGCGGAATAATGTTATAAATGACATGTGGAATGATGTGTGGAATGATGTGTGGAATGATGTGTGGAATGAGGTTTGGAATGATGTATGGAATGATGTTTGGAATGATGAGTGGAATGCTGTGGTGGAATGATGCGTGGAATGATGTTTGGAATGTGTTTTGGAATGATGTTTAGAATGATGTGTGGAATGATGTGTGGAATGAATTGTGGAGTGCTGTGTGGAATGATGAGTGGAATGATTTGTGGAACGATGTGTGGAATGATGTTTAGAATGAGGAATGGAATGATGTTTGGAATGATTTGTGGAATGAGGATTGGAAGGATGCGTGGAATGATGTGTGGAATGATGTGTGGAATGATGTATGGAATGATGGTTCGAATGATGTGTGGAATGATGTTTGGAATGATGTGTGGAATGATGTGTGGAATGATGTGTGGAATGATGTGTCAAATGATATGTGGAATGATGTGTGGAATGATGTGTAGAATCGTGTGTGGTATGATGTGTGGAATGAAGTATGGAATGATGTATTAAATGATGTGTGGAATGATGATGTGGAATGATGTGTGGAATGATGTGTGCAATGACGGTTGGACTGAGTTGTGGAATGATCCGTGGAATGATGTGTGGAATGATGTGTTGAATGTCGTGTGGAATGAGTTGTGCAATGATGTGTGGAATGAGGTGTTGAATGAACTGTGGAATGATGTGTGGAATGTTGTGTGGAATGATGTGTGGAATGAGGTGTGGAATGAGCTGTGGAATAAGTTGTGGAATGATGTTTGGAATGATGTGTGGATTGATGTGTGGAATGATGTGCAGAATGATGTGTGGAATGATGTGTGGAATGATGTGTGGAATTAATTGTGGAATGCTGTGTGGAATGATGAGTGGAATGATGTGTGGACCGATGTGTGGAATGATGTTTAGAATGAGGTATAAAATGATGTGTGGAATGATTTGTACAATGAGGTGTAGAATGATGTGTGGAATGATGTGTGGAATGATGTGTGGAAGGATGTGTGGAATGAGGTTTGTAATGATATGTTGAATGATGTGTGGGACGATGTGTGGAATGATTTGTGGAATGAGGTTTGGAATGATGTGTGGAATGATGTGTGGAATGATGTGTGGAATCATGTTTTGGAATGATGTGTGGAATGAAGTTTGGAATGAGGTTTGGAATGATGTGTGGAATGATGTGTGGAATTAATTGTGGAATGCTGTGTGGTATGATGAGTGGAATGATGTGTGGACCGATGTGTGGAATGATGTTTAGAATGAGGTATAAAATGATGTGTGGAATGATTTGTACAATGAGGTGTGGAATGATGTGTGGAATGATGTGTGGAATGAAGTGTGGAAGGATGTATGGAATGAGGTTTGTAATGATATGTTGAATGATGTGTGGAATGATGTGTGGATTGATGTGTGGAATGAATTGTGGAATGCTGTGTGGAATGATGAGTGGAATGATGTGTGTAATGATGAGTGGAATGATGTGTGTAATGATGTGTGGAATAGTTTTTTGAATGAGTTGTGGGATGTTGTGTGGAATAATTTGTGGAATGAGGTTTGGAATGATGCGTGGAATGATGTGTGGAATGATGTGTGGAATGATATTTAGATTGAAATGTGGGATGATGTGTGGAATAATTTGTGGAATGAGGATTGGAATGATATGTGGAATTATGTGAGCAATGATGCGTGGAATGTTGCGTGGAATGATGTTTGGAATGAATTGTGGAATGATGTGTGGAATGATCAGTGGAATGAGTTTTGGAATGATGTGTGGAATGATGTTTAGAATGAGGTGTGGAATGATGTGTGGAATGAATTGTGGAATGAGGAGAGGAAGGATGTGTGGAATAATGTGTGGAATGATGTGTGGAATGATGTATGGAAAGATGGTTGGAATGACGTGTGGAATGATGTTTGGAATGATGTGTGGAATGATGTGTGGAATGATGTGTGGAATGATGTGTAGAATGAGGTATCGAATGATGGGTGGAATGATGTGTGGAATGTTGTGTGGAATGATGTGTGGAATGACGGGTGGAATGAGGTGTGGAATGATGTATGGAATGATGTGTGGAATGATGTGTAATGAGGTTTGGAATAATGTGTGGAATGATGTGTGGAATGATGTGTGGAATGACGTGTGGAAGGAGGTGTGGAATGATGTGTGGAATGATGTGTGGAATGAGGTGTGGAAGCATGTGTGGAATGATGTGTGGAATGATGTGTGGAATGATGTTATAAATGACATGTGTAATGATGTGTGGAATGATGTGTGGAATGATGTGTGGAATGAGGTTTGGAATGATGTATGGAATGATGCGTGGAATGATGTGTGGAATGCTGTGGTGGAATGATGCGTGGAATGATGTGTGGAATGAGATTTGGAATGATGTGTAGAATGATGTGTGGAATGATGTATGGAATTAATTGTGGAGTGCTGTGTGGAATGATGAGTGGAATGATGGGTGGAACGATGTGTAGAATGATGTTTAGAATGAGGTGTGGAATGATGTTTGGAATGATTTGTGGAATGAGGAGTGGAAGGATGTTTGGAATGATGTGTGGAATGATGTGTGGAATGAAGTATGGAATGAGGTATTAAATGATGTGTCGAATGATGTGTGGAATGTCGTGTGGAATGAATTGTGCAATGATGTGTGGAATGAGGTGTTGAATGAACTGTGGAATGATGTGTGGAATGATGTGTGGAATGATGTGTGGAATGATGTGTGGAATGTCGTGTGGAATGATGTGTTTAATGACATGTGGAATGATGTGTGGAATGATGTATGGAATGGTGTTTGGAATGATGTGTGGAATGATGTGTGGAACGAGGTGAGGAATGAATGTGGAATGATGTGTGGAATGATGTGTGGAATGATGTGTGGAATGATGTGTGGAATTATGTGTGGAATGAGTTGTGGAATGATGTGTGGAAGGATGTGTGCAATGATGTGTGGAATGATGTGTGGAATGATGCATCGAATGATGCGTTGAATGATGTGTGGATTGATGTGTGCAATGATGTGTGGAATGATGTGTGGAATGATGCATCGAATGATGCGTTGAATGATGTGAGGAATGATGTGTGGAATGATGCGTGGAAGGATGTGTGGAATGAGGTTTGTGAAGATATGTTGAGTGATGTTTGGGATTATGTGTGGAATGATGTGTGGAATGATTTGTGGAATGATGTGTGGAATAATGCCTGAAATGATGTGTGAATTGATGTGTGGAATGAATTTTGGAATGTTGTGTGGAATGATGAGTGGAATGATGTGTGGAATGATGTGTGGAATGATGTTTAGAATGAGATGTGGGATGATGTGTGGAATAATTTGTAAAATGAGGTTTGGAATGATGTGTGGAATTATGTGTGCAATGATGCGTGGAATGATGCGTGGAATGATGTTTGGAATGAATTGTGGAATGATGTGTGGAATGACATTAGGAATGATGTGTCGAATGATGTGTGGATTGATGTTTGGAATGACGTCTGGAATGAGGTGTGGAATGATGTGTTAAATGATGTGTGAAATGATGTGTGGAATGATGTGCGGAATGATGTTTTGAATGATGTGTGGAATGATGTGTGGAATGATATGTGGAATGATGTGTGGAATGATGTGTGGTATGATGTGTGGGATGAAGTGTGTAATGATGTGTGGAATGAAGTTTGGAATGAGGTGTGGAAAGTGGTGTGGAATGATGTGTGGAATGATGTGTGGAATGATGTGCGGAATGATGTGTGGAATGATGTGTCGAATGATGTGTTGATTGATGTTTGGAATGACGTCTGGAATTAGGTGTGGAATGATGTGTTAAATGATGTGTGAAATGATGTGTGGAATGATGTGTGGAATGATGTTTTGAATGGTGTGTGGAATGATGTGTGGAATGATTTGTGGAATGATGTGTGGAATGATGTGTGGTATGATGTGTGGGATGATGGGTGGAATGCTGTGTGGAATGATGTGTTAAATGATGTGTGAAATGATGTGTGGAATGATGTGTGGAATGATGATTGGAATGATGAGTAGAACGATGTGTGGAATGATGTGTGGAATGATGTGTGGAATGAGATCTGGAAAGTGGTGTGGAATGACGTGTGGAATGATGTGTGGAATGATGTGTGGGAGGATGTGTGGAAAGATGTGTGGCATGATGGGTGGAATGATGTGTGGAATGATGTGTGGAATGTCTTGTGGGATGAAGTGTGGAATGATGTGTGGAATGATGTGTGGAATGTTGTGTGGAATGAGGTGTGGAATGATGTGTGGAATGATGGGTGGAATGCTGTGAGGAATGATGTTTGGAATGATGTGTGGAAATATGTGTGGAATGAGGTATGGAATGATGTGCGGAATGATGTGTGGAATGAGGTGTGGAATGATGTGTGGAACGAGGTGTGGAATGATGTGGGTATTGATGTGTGGAATGATATGTGTTTAGATGTGAGGAATGAGGTTTGAAATGATATGTGGAATGATGTGTGGAATGATTTGTGGAATGACATGAGGAATGATGTGCCGAATGATGTGTGTGGATTGATGTTTGGAATGACGTGTGGAATGTTACGTGGAATGAAGTGTGGAATGTCGTGTGGGATGAAGTGTGGAATGATGTGTGGAATGCTGTGTGGAATGATGTGTGGAATGAGGTGTGGAATGATGTTTGGAATGATGTATGTAATGAGGTGTAGAATTATGTTTGGAATGATGTGTGGAATGATATGTGGAATGATGTGTGACATATCCTGTGGAAAGAGTTGTGGAATGAGGTATGAATTGAGGTGTGGAATGAGGTGTGAAATGAATGTGGAATGATGTGTGGAATGATGTCTGGAATGATGTGTGGAATGAGGTGCGGAATGAAGGGCGGAATGATGTGTGGAATGATGTGTGGAATGATGTGAGCAATGAGGTGTCGAATGATGTGTGGAATGATGTGTGGAATGATGTGAGCAATGATGTGTGGAATGATGTGTGGAATAATGCGTGCAATGAGGTTTGGAATGTTGTATGGAATGATGTTTGGAATGATGAGTGGAATGATGTGTGGAATGATGTGTGGAATGATGTCTGGAATGAGGTGCGGAAAGTGGTGTGGAATGATGTGTGAAATGATTTGTGGGAGGATGTGTGGAATGAGGTTTGAAATGATGTGTGGAATGATGTGTGGAATGACGTGTGGAATGATGTGTCGAATGATGTGTGGATTGATGTTTGGAATGACGTGTAGAATATTATGTGGAATGAAGTGTGGAATGTCGTGTGGGATGAAGTGTGGAATGATGTGTGGAATGAGCTGTGGAATGATGTGTAGAATGATGTGTAGGATGTGCTTTGGAATGATGGGCGGAATGATGTGTGGAATGATTTGTGGAATGATGTGTGGAATGATGTGTGGAATGATGTGTGGTATGAGGTGTGGAATGTTGTGTGGAATGATATGTGGAATGATTTGTAGAATGAGGTGTGGAATTGTGTGTGTAATGATGAGTGGAATATTGTGTGAAATAACGTGTGGAATCAGATTTGCAAAGATGTATGGAATGATGTTTGGAATGATGTGTGGAATGATGTTTGGAATGATGAGTGGAATGATGTGTGGAATGATGTGTGGAATGATGTGTGGAATGATGTGTGGAATGAGGTGTGGATTGGTGGGTGGAATGATGTGTGGAATGATGTGTGGATTCCTGTTTGGAATGATGTGTGGAATGATGTGTGGATTGATGTTTGGAATGAGGTGTGGAATGTTATGTGGAATGAAGTGTGGAATTTCGTGTGGGATGAAGTGTGGAATGATGTGTGGAATGATGTGTGGAATGATGTGTGGAATGATGTGTGGAATGAGGTGTGGAATGAAGTGTGGAATAATGTGAGGAATGATGTGTAGAATGAGGTGTGGAAAGATGTGTGAAATGACGTGTGGAATGAGGTTTGGAATGATGTGTGGAATGAGGTGTGGAATGAGTTGTGGAATGTTGTGTGGAATGATCTGTGGAATGATGTTTGGAATGATGTGTGAAATGAAGTGCAGAATGAGTTGTGGAATAGTGGGTGGAATGATGTGTGGAATGATGTGTGGAATGATGTATGGAATGAGGTGTGGAATGATGTGTGGAATGGTGTGAGGAATGATGTGTAGAATGATGTGTGGAATGATGTGTGGAATGATGTGTGGAATGATTTGTTGAATAATGTGTGGAATGAGGTTTGGAATGATGTGTGGAATGATGTGTGGAATAATGTGTGGAATGATGTGTGGAATGAGGTGTGGAATGATGTATGGAATGAGGTGTCGAATGCTGCGTGGAATGTTGTGTGGAATGATGTGTTAAATGATACGTGGAATGATGTGTGGAATTATGTGTGGAATGATGTGTGGAATGACGTGTGGAATGATGTGTCGAATGCTGTGTGGCATGAAGTGTGGAATGATGTGTTAAATGATACGTGGACTGATGTGTGGAATGATGTATGGAATGATGTGTGGAATGACGTGTGGAATGATGTGTGGAATGATGTGTGGAATGAGGTTTGGAATGATGTGTGGAATAATGTGTGGAATGATGGATCCAATGATGTGTGAAATGATGTGTGGAATGATGTGTGGAATGATGTGTGGAATGATGTGTGGAATGATGTGTGGAATGCTGTGTGGAATGAGGTTTGAAATTATATGTGCAATGATGTCTGGAATGATGTGTGGAATGAGGTGTGGAATGATGTGTGGAATGATGTGAGGAATGTTTTGTTCAATAATGTGTGGAATGAGGTTTGGAATGATGTGTGGAATGATGTTTGGAATATTGTGTGGATTGATGTGTGGAATGACAGGTTGAATGAGTTGTGGAATGAGGCGTGGAATGATTTGTGGAATGATGTGTGGAATGATGTGTGGAATGATGTGCTAAATGATATGTGGAATGATGTGTGGCATCATGTTTGGAATGATGTGTGGAATGAGGTTTGGAATGATGTGTGGAATGATGTGTGGAATGATGTTTGGAATCAGGTTTGGAATAATGTGTGGAATGAGGTTTGGAATGATGTGTGGAATGATGTGTGACATGATGTGTGGAATGATGTTTGGAATGATATGTGGAATCATGTGTGGAATGAGGTTTGGAATGATGTATAGAAAGCTGTGTGGAATGAGGTGTGGAATGTTGGGTGGAATGATGTGTGAAATGATGTGTGAAATGATGTGTGGAATGATGTTTGGAATGAGATGTGGAATCATGTGTGGAATGAGGTTTGGAATGATGTATAGAAAGCTGTGTGGAATCAGGTGTAAAATGATGGGTGGAATGATGTGTGGAATGATGTGCGGAATGAGGTGTGGAATGATAAGTGGAATGATGTGAGGAATGAGGTGTCGAATGATGTGTGGAATGACGTGTGGAATGATGTGTAGAATGCGGTGTGGAATGATGTGTGGAATGATGTGTGGAATGATGTGTGGAATAATGTGTGGAATGAAGTTTGGAATGATGTTTGGAATGATGTTTGGAATGATGTGTCGAATGGGGTTTGGAACGATGAGTGGATTGATGTGTGGAATGATGTGTGGAATGAGGTGTGTAATGATGTGTGGAATGAGGTGTGGAATGATGAGTGGAATGATGTGAGGAATGAGGTGTCGAATGATGTGTGGAATGACGTGTGGAATGATATGTAGAATGCGATGTGGAATGATGTGTGGAATGATGTGTGGAATGATGTGTGGAATAATGTGTGGAATGAAGTTTGGAATGATGTATGGAATGATGTTTGGAATGATGTGTGGAATGAGGTTTGGAATGATGAGTGGAATGATGTGTGGAATGATGTGTGGATTGATGTTTGGAAAGACGTGTGGAATGAGTTGTGGAAGTAGGTGTGGAATGATGCGTGGAATGTTGTGTGGAATGATCTGTGGAATGATGTTTGGAATGATGTTTGAAATGATGTTTAGAATGAGGTGTGGTAACGTGCGTGGAATGGTGTGTGGAATGATGTGTAGAATGAGGTGTGGAATGAAGTGTGGAATGATGTGTGGCATGATGAGTGGAATGATGTGTGGAATGAGGTTTTGATTGATGTGTGGAATGAGGTGTGGAATGATGTGCTAAATGACATGTGGAAAGAGGTGTGGAATGAGGTGTGGAATGATGTGTGGAATGATCTGTGGACATATGTCTGGAATGATGTGTGGATGAGGTTTAAAATGAGGTGTGGAATGATGTGTGGAGTGATGTGTGGAATGAGGAGTGGAATGAGGTGTGGAATGATGCGTGGGATGATGTGTGGAATGAAGCGTGGAAGTATGTGTAGATTTACGTGTGGAATAAATTGTGGAATATTGCGTGGGAATGATGAGTGAAATGATGACTGGAAAGATGTGTGGAATGAGGTGTGGAATGTTGTGTGGAATGATGCGTGGAATGATGTGTGGAATGAAGCGTGGAAGGATGTGTGGATTTACGTGTGGAATAAATTGTGGAATATTGCGTGGGAATGATGAGTGAAATGATGACTGGAATGATGTGTGGAATGAGGTGTGGAATGTTGTGTGGAATGATGTTTGGAATGATGTATGGAATGATGTGTCGAATGCTGTGTGGAATGATGACTGGAATGATGTGTTAAATGATAGGTGGAATGATGTGTGGAATGATGTGTGGAATGATGTGCGGAATGATGTGTGGAATGACGTGTGGAATGATGTGTGGAATGATGTGTGGAATGAAGTTTGGAATGATGTGTGCAATGAGGTGTGGAATGATGTGTGGAATGAGGTTTGGAATAATGTGTGGGATGAGGTTTGGAATGATGTGTGGAATAATGTGTGGAATGATAGATCGAATGACGTGTCAAATGAAGTGTGGAATGATGTTTGGAATGATGTGTGGAATGATGTGTGGAATGATGTTTGGAATGATATGTGGAATGATGTGTGGAATGAGGTTTGGAATGATGTGTGAAATGATGTGTAGACTGAGGTGTGGAAAGAGGTGTGGAATGATGTGTGGAATGAGGTTTGGAATAATTTGTGGAATGAGGTTTGGAACGATGTGTGAAATGATGTTTGGAATGATGTGTGGAATCTTGCGTGGAATGAGGTTTGGAATGATGTGTAGAAACCTGTGTGGAATGAGGTGTGGAATGATGGGTGGAATGATGTGTGGAATGACGTGTGGAACGATGAGTGGAATGATGTGAGGAATGAGTGTCGAATGATGTGCGGATTGATGTGTGGAATGATGTGTGGAATAATGTGTGGAATGATGTGTGGAATGAGGTTTGGAATGATGTATGGAATGATTTTTGGAATGATGTGTGGAATGATGTGTGGAATGATGTGTGGAATGAGGTTTGAAATGATATGTGAAATGATGTCTGGAATGATGTGTGGAATGAGGTGTGGAATGATGCGTGGAATGATGTGAGGAATGATGTGTGGAATGATGTGTGGAATGAGATTTGAAATTTTATGTGCAATGATATCTGGAATGATGTGTGGAATGAGGTATGTAATGATGCGTGGAATGTTGTGTGGAATGAGGTGTCGAATGATGTGTGGAATGATGTGTGGAATGATGTGTGGAATGATGTGTCGAATGATGTGTGGATTGATGTTTGGAATGACGTCTGGAATGAGGTGAGGAATGATGTGTTAAATGATGTGTGAAATGACGTGTGGAATGATGTGTGGAATGAAGTTTTGAATGATGTGTGGAATGATGTGTGGAATGATTTGTGGAATGATGTCTGGATTGATGTGTGGTATGAGGTGTGGAATGATGTGTTAAATGATGTGTGAAATGATGTGTGGAATGGTGTGTGGAATGATGATTGGAATGATGAGTAGAATGATGTGTGGAATGATGTGTGGAATGATGTGTGGAATGATAGGTGGCAGTGCTGTGGAATGACGTGTGGAATGATGTGTGGAATGATGTGTGGAAGGATGTGTAGAATGAGGTGTGGAATGATGTGTGGAATGTCTTGTGGGATGAAGTGTGGAATGATGTGTGGAATGATGTCTGGAATGTTGTGTGGAATGAGGTGTGGAATGATGTGTGGAATGATGTGTGGAATGAGGTGTGGAATGATGTGTGGAATGATGGGTGGAATGCTGTGTGGAATAATGTTTGGAATGATTTGTGGAAATATGTGTGGAATGAGGTATGGAAGGATGTGCGGAATGATGTGTGGAATGAGGTGTGGAATGATGTGTGGAATGAGGTGTGGAATGATGTGGGGATTGATGTGTGGAATGATATGTGTTTAGATGTGAGGAATGAGGTTTGAAATGATATGTGGAATGATGTGTGGAATGATGTGTGGAATGACATGAGGAATGATGTGTCGAATGATGTGTGGATTGATGTTTGGAATGTCGTGTGGGATGAAGTGTGGAATGATGTGTGGAATGTTGTGTGGAATGATGTGTGGAATGAGGTGTGGAATGATGTTTGGAATGATGTATGGAATGATTTGTGGAATGATGTGCGGAATGATGTGTGGAATGATGTGTCGAATGATGTGTGGATTGATGTGTGGAATGATTAGTGGAATGATGTGTGGAATGATGTGTGGTATGATGTGTGGGATGAAGTGTGTAATGATGTGTGGAATGAAGTTTGGAATGAGGTGTGGAAAGTGGTGTGGAATGATGTGTGGAATGATGTGTGGAATGATGTGCGGAATGATGTGTGGAATGATCTGTCGAATGATGTGTTGATTGGTGTTTGGAATGACGTCTGGAATTAGGTGTGGAATGATGTGTTAAATGATGTGTGAAATGATGTGTGGAATGATGTGTGGAATGATGTTTTGAATGATGTGCGGAATGATGTGTGGAATGATTTGTGGAATGATGTGTGGAATGATGTGTGGTATGATGTGTGGGATGAAGTGTGTCATGATGTGTGGAATGATGTGACGAATGATGTGTGGAATGAGGTGTGGAATGATGTGTTAAATGATGTGTGAAATGATGTGTGGAATGATGTGTGGAATGATGATTGTAATGATGAGTAGAATGATGCGTGGAATGATGTGTGGAATGATGTGTGGAATGAGATGTGGAAAGTGGTGTGGAATGACGTGTGGAATGATGTGTGGAATGATGTGTGGGAGGATGTGTGGAATGAGGTTTGAAATAATATGTGGAATGATATGTGAAATGATGTGTGGAATGACGTGTGGAATGATGTGTGGAATGAGGTGTGGAATGAGGTGTGGAATGATGGGTGGAATGCTGTGTGGAATGATGTTTGGAATGATGTGTGGAAATATGTGTGGAATGAGGTATGGAATGACGTGCGGAATGATGTGTGGAATGATGTGTGGAATGAGTATGGAATAATGTGCAGAATGATGTGTGGAATGAGGTGTGGAATGATATGTGGAATGAGGTGTGGAATGATGTGGGGATTGATGTGTGGAATGATATGTGTTTAGATGTGAGGAATGAGGTTTGAAATGATATGTGGAATGATGTGTGGAATGATGTGTGGAATGACATGAGGAATGATGTGTCGAATGATGTGTGGATTGATGTTTGGAATTACGTGTGGAATGTTATGTGGAATGAAGTGTGGAATGTCGTGTGGGATGAAGTGTGGAATGATGTGTGGAATGTTGTGTGAAATGATGTGTGGAATTATATTTGGAATGATGTATGTAATGAGGTGTAGAATTATGTTTGGAATGATGTGTGGAATGATATGTGGAATGATGTGTGAAATATCCTGTGGAAAGAGTTGTGGAATGAGGTGTGAATTGAGGTGTGGAATGAGGTGTGAAATGAGTGTGGAATGATGTGTGGAATGATGTCTGGAATGATGTGTGGAATGAGGTGCGGAATGATGGGCGGAATGAAGTGTGGAATGATGTGTGGAACGATGTGTGGAATGATGTGAGCAATGAGGTGTCGAATGAGGTGTCGAATGATGTGTGGAATGATGTGTGGAATGATGTGAGCAATGATGTGTGGAATGATGTGTGGAATAATTTGTGCAATGAGGTTTGGAATGTTGTATGGAATGATGTTTGGAATGATGAGTGGAATGATGTGTGGAAGGATGTGTGGAATGATGTCTGGAATGAGGTGCGGAAAGTGGTGTTGAATGATGTGTGGAATGATGTTTTTGATGTTGTGTGGAATGATGTGTGGAATGATTTGTGGGAGGATGTGTGGAATGAGGTTTGAAATGATGTGTGGAATGATGTGTGGAATGACGTATGGAATGATGTGTCGAATGATGTGTGGATTGATGTTTGGAATGACGTGTGGAATATTATGTGGAATGAAGTGTGGAATGTCGTGTGGGATGAAGTGTGGAATGATGTGTGGAATGATGTGTGGAATGATGTGTGGAATGAGCTGTGGAATGATGTGTAGAATGATATGTAGGATGTGCTTTTGAATGATGGATGGAATGATGTGTGGAATGATTTGTGGAATGATGTGTGGAATGATGTGTGGAATGATGTGTGGAATGAGGTGTGGAATAATGTGTGGAATGATATGTGGAATGATGTGTAGAATGAGGTGTGGAATGGTGTGTGTAATGCTGAGTGGAATATTGTGTGAAATAATGTGTGGAATCAGGTTTGCAAAGATGTATGGAATGATGTGTGGAATGATGTGTGGAATGATGTGTGGAATGAGGTGTGGAATGGTGGGTGGAATGATGTGTGGAATGATGTGTGGCTTCATGTTTGGAATGATGTGTGGAATGATGTGTGGATTGATGTGTGGAATGAGGTGTGGAATGTTATGTGGAATGAAGTGTGGAATGTCATGTGGGATGAAGTGTGGAATGATGTGTGGAATGATGTGTGGAATGAGGTGTGGAATGAAGTTTGGAATGATGTGTGGAATGAGGTGTGGAATGAGTTGTGGAATGTTGTGTGGAATGATCTGTGGAATGATGTTTGGAATGATTTGTTGAATAATGTGTGGAATGAGGTTTGGAATGATGTGTGGAATGATGTTTGGAATAATGTGTGGAATGATGTGTGAAATGAGGTGTGGAATGATGTATGGAATGATGTGTCGAATGCTGCGTGGAATGTTGTGTGGAATGATGTTTTAAGTTATACGTGGAATGATGTGTGGAATAATGTGGGGAATGATGTGTGGAATGACGTGTGGAATGATGTGTCGAATGCTGTGTGGCATGAAGTGTGGAATGATGTGTTAAATGGTACGTGGACTGATGTGTGGAATGATGTATGGAATGATGTGTGGAATGACGTGTGGAATGATGTGTGGAATGATGTATGGATGAGGTTTGGAATGATGTGAGAATGAGGTGTGGAATGATGTGTGGATTGATGTTTGGAATGACGTGTGGAATATTATGTGGAATGAAGTGTGGAATGTCGTGTGGGATGAAGTGTGGAATGATGTGTGGAATGATGTGTGGAATGATGTTTGGAATAATGTGTGGAATGATGTGTGGAATGAGGTGTGGAATGATGTATGGAATGATGTGTCGAATGCTGCGTGGAATGTTGTGTGGAATGATGTGTTAAATGATACGTGGAATGATGTGTGGAATGATGTGTGGAATGATGTGTGGAATGACGTGTGGAATGATGTGTCGAATGCTGTGTGGCATGAAGTTTGGAATGATGTGTTAAATGATACGTGGACTGATGTGTGGAATGATGTATGGAATGATGTGTGGAATGACGTGTGGAATGATGTGTGGAATGATGTGTGGAATGAGGTTTTGAATGATTTGAGAATGAGGTGTGGAATGATGTGTGGAATGAGGTTTGGAATAATGTGTGGAATGAGGTTTGGAATGATGTGTGGAATAATGTGTGGAATGATGGATCCAATGATGTGTGAAATGATGTGTGGAATGATGTGTGGAATGATGTGTGGAATGATGTGTGGAATGATGTGTGGAATGATGTGTGGAATGAGGTTTAAAATTATATGTGCAATGATGTCTGGAATGATGTGTGGAATGAGGTGTGTAATGATGCGTGGAATGTTGTGTGGAATGACGTGTCGAATGATGTGTGGAATGATGTGTGGAATGATGTGTGGAATGATATGTCGAATGATGTGTGGATTGATGTTGGAATGATGTCTGGAATGAGGTGTGGAATGTTGTGTAGAATGATCTGTGGAATGATGTTTGGAATGATGTGTGAAATGATGTGTAGAATGAGGTGTGGAATAGTGGGTGGAATGATGTGTGGAATAATGTGTGGAATGATGTATGGAATGAGGTGTGGAATGATGTGTGGAATGGTGTGTGGAATGATGTGTCGAATGAGGTGTGGAATGATGTGTGGAATGATGTGAGGAATGTTTTGTTCAATAATGTGTGGAATGAGGTTTGGAATGATGTGTGGAATGATGTTTGGAATATTGATTGGAATGATGTGTGGAATGACAGGTTGAATGAGTTGTGGAATGAGGCGTGGAATGATTTGTGGAATGATGTGTGGAATGATGTGTGGAATGATGTGCTAAATGATATGTGGAATGATGTGTGGCATCATGTTTGGAATGATGTGTGGAATGAGGTTTGGAATGATGTGTGGAATGATGTGTGGAATGATGTTTGGAATGAGGTTTGGAATAATGTGTGGAATGAGGTTTGGAATGATGTGTGGAATGATGTGTGGCATGATGTGTGGAATGATGTTTGGAATGATATGTGGAATCATGTGTGGAATGAGGTTTGGAATGATGTATAGAAAGCTGTGTGGAATGAGGTGTGGAATGTTGGGTGGAATGATGTGTGAAATGATGTGTGAAATGATGTGTGGAATGATGTTTGGAATGAGATGTGGAATCATGTGTGGAATGAGGTTTGGAATGATGTATAGAAAGCTGTGTGGAATCAGGTGTAAAACGATGGGTGGAATGATGTGTGGAATGATGTGCGGAATGAGGTGTGGAATGATAAGTGGAATGATGTGAGGAATGAGGTGTCGAATGATGTGTGGAATGACGTGTGGAATGATGTGTAGAATGCGGTGTGGAATGATGTGTGGAATGATGTGTGGAATGATGTGTGGAATAATGTGTGGAATGAAGTTTGGAATGATGTTTGGAATGATGTTTGGAATGATGTGTGGAATGAGGTTTGGAACGATGAGTGGATTGATGTGTGGAATGATGTGTGGAATGAGGTGTGGAATGATGTGTGGAATGAGGTGTGGAATGATGAGTGGAATGATGTGAGGAATGAGGTGTCGAATGATGTGTGGAATGACGTGTGGAATGATGTGTAGAATGCGTGTGGAATGATGTGTGGAATGATGTGTGGAATGATGTGTGGAATAATGTGTGGAATGAAGTTTGGAATGATGTATGGAATGATGTTTGGAATGATGTGTGGAATGAGGTTTGGAAGTAGGTGTGGAATGATGCGTGGAATGTTGTGTGGAATGATCTGTGGAATGATGTTTGGAATGATGTGTGAAATGATGTTTAGAATGAGGTGTGGTAACGTGCGTGGAATGGTGTGTGGAATGATGTGTAGAATGAGGTGTGGAATGAAGTGTGGAATGATGTGTGGCATGATGCGTGGAATGATGTGTGGAATGAGGTTTTGATTGATGTGTGGAATGAGGTGTGGAATGATGTGCTAAATGACATGTGGAATGATATGTGGAATGAAGTTTGGAATGATGTGTTCAAAGATGTATGGAATGATGCGTTCAATGATGTATGAAATGATGTGTGGAAAGAGGTGTGGAATGAGGTGTGGAATGATGTGTGGAATGATCTGTGGAAATATGTTTGGAATGATGTGTGGATGAGGTTTAAAATGAGGTGTGGAATGATGTGTGGAGTGATGTGTGGAATGAGGAGTGGAATGAGGTGTGGAATGATGCGTGGGATGATGTGTGGAATGAAGCGTGGAAGTATGTGTAGATTTACGTGTGGAATAAATTGTGGAATATTGCGTGGGAATGATGAGTGAAATGATGACTGGAAAGATGTGTGGAATGAGGTGTGGAAGGTTGTGTGGAATGATGCGTGGAATGATGTGTGGAATGAAGCGTGGAAGGATGTGTGGATTTACGTGTGGAATAAATTGTGGAATATTGCGTGGGAATGATGAGTGAAATGATGACTGGAATGATGTGTGGAATGAGGTGTGGAATGTTGTGTGGAATGATGTTTGGAATGATGTATGGAATGATGTGTCGAATGCTGTGTGGAATGATGACTGGAATGATGTGATACATGATAGGTGGAATGATGTGTGTAATGATGTGTGGAATGATGTGCGGAATGATGTGTGGAATGACGTGTGGAATGATGTGTGGAATGATGTGTGGAATGAAGTTTGGAATGATGTGTGCAATGAGGTATGGAATGATGTGTGGAATGAGGTTTGATATAAAAATGTGTGGGATGAGGTTTGGAATGATGTGTGGAATAATGTGTGGAATGACAGATCGAATGACGTGTGAAATGATGTGTGAAATGATGTTTGGAATGATGTGTGGAATGATGTGTGGAATGATGTTTGGAATGATATGTGGAATGATGTGTGGAATGAGGTTTGGAATGATGTGTGAAATGATGTGTAGACTGAGGTGTGGAAAGAGGTGTGGAATGATGTGTGGAATGAGGTTTGGAATAATGTGTGGAATGAGGTTTGGAACGATGTGTGAAATGATGTTTGGAATGATGTGTGGAATCTTGCGTGGAATGAGGTTTGGAATGATGTGTAGAAACCTGTGTGGAATGAGGTGTGGAATGATGGGTGGAATGATGTGTGGAATGATGTGTGGAACGATGAGTGGAATGATGTGAGGAATGAGTGTCGAATGATGTGCGGATTGATGTGTGGAATGATGTGTGGAATAATGTGTGGAATGATGTGTGGAATGAGGTTTGGAATGATGTATGGAATGATTTTTTGAATGATGTGTGGAATGATGTGTGGAATGATGTGTGGAATGAGGTTTGAAATGATATGTGAAATGATGTCTGGAATGATGTGTGGAATGAGGTGTGGAATGAAGCGTGGAATGATGTGAGGAATGATGTGTGGAATGATGTGTGGAATGAGGTTTGAAATTTAATGTGCAATGATGTCTGGAATGATGTGTGGAATGAGGTGTGTAATGATGCGTGGAATGTTGTGTGGAATGAGGTGTCGAATGATGTGTGGAATGATGTGTGGAATGATGTGTGGATTGATGTGTCGAATGATGTGTGGATTGATGTTTGGAATGACGTCTGGAATGAGGTGTGGAATGATGTGTTAAATGATGTGTGAAATGATGTGTGGAATGATGTCTGGAATGATGTGTGGTATGAGGTGTGGAATGATGTGTTAAATGATGTGTGAAATGATGTCTGGAATGGTGTGTGGAATGATGATTGGAATGATGAGTAGAATGATGTGTGGAATGATGTGTGGAATGATGTGTGGAATGAGAGGTGGCAGTGGTGTGGAATGACGTGTGGAATGATGTGTGGAATGATGTGTGGGAGGATGTGTGGAATGAGGTTTGAAATAATATGTGGAATGGTGTGTGAAATGATGTGCGGAATGATGTGTGGAATGTCTTGTGGGATGAAGTTTGGAATGATGTGTGGAATGAAGTGTGGAATGATGTGTGGAATGAGGTGTGGAATGATGTGTGGAATGATGGGTGGAATGCTGTGTGGAATAATGTTTGGAATGATGTGTGGATTGATGTTTGGAATGTCGTGTGGGATGAAGTGTGGAATGATGTGTGGAATGTTGTGTGGAATGATGTGTGGAATGAGGTGTGGAATGATGTTTGGAATGATGTGTGGAATGATTTGTGGAATGATGTGCGGAATGATGTGTGGAATGATGTGTCGAATGATGTGTGGATTGATGTGTGGAATGATTAGTGGAATGATGTGTGGAATGATGTGTTGTATGATGTGTGGGATGAAGTGTGTAATGATGTGTGGAATGATTATTGGAATGATGTGTGGAATGATGTGTTGTATGATGTGTGGGATGAAGTGTGTAATGATGTGTGGAATGAAGTTTGGAATGAGGTGTGGAAAGTGGTGTGGAATGATGTGTGGAATGATGTGTGGAATGATGTGCGGAATGATGTGTGGAATGATCTGTCGAATGATGTGTTGATTGGTGTTTGGAATGACGTCTGGAATTAGGTGTGGAATGATGTGTTAAATGATGTGTGAAATGATGTGTGGAATGATGTGTGGAATGATGTTTTGAATGATGTGCGGAATGATGTGTGGAATGATTTGTGGAATGATGTGTGGAATGATGTGTGGTATGATGTGTGGGATGAAGTGTGTCATGATGTGTGGAATGATGTGTCGAATGATGTGTGGAATGAGGTGTGGAATGATGTGTTAAATGATGTGTGAAATGATGTGTGGAATGATGTGTGGAATGATGATTGGAATGATGAGTAGAATGATGTGTGGAATGATGTGTGGAATGATGTGTGGAATGAGATGTGGAAAGTGGTGTGGAATGACGTGTGGAATGATGTGTGGAATGATGTGTGGAATGATGTTTGGAATGATGTGTGGAAATATGTGTGGAATGAGGTATGGAATGACGTGCGGAATGATGTGTGGAATGAGGTGTGGAATGATGTGTGGAATGTCTTGTGGGATGAAGTGTGGAATGATGTGTGGAATGATGTGTGGAATGATGTGTGGAAGGAGGTGATGAATGATGTGTGGAATGATGGGTGGAATGCTGTGTGGAATCATGTTTGGAATGATGTTTGGAAATATGTGTGGAATGAGTATGGAATAATGTGCGGAATGATGTGTGGAATGAGGTGTGGAATTATGTGTGGAATGAGGTGTGGAATGATGTGGGGATTGATGTGTGGAATGATATGTGTTTAGATGTGAGGAATGAGGTTTTAAATGATATGTGGAATGATGTGTGGAATGATGTGTGGAATGACATGAGGAATGATGTGTCGAATGATGTGTGGATTGATGTTTGGAATGACGTGTGGAATTATGTTTGGAATGATGTATGTAATGAGGTGTAGGATTATGTTTGGAATGATGTGTGGAATGATATGTGGAATGATGTGTGAAATATCCTGTGGAATGATGTCTGGAATGATGTGTGGAATGAGGTGCGGAATGATGGGCGGAATGAAGTGTGGAATGATGTGTGGAACGATGTGTGGAATGATGTGAGCAATGAGGTGTCGAATGAGGTGTCGAATGATGTGTGGAATGATGTGTGGAATGATGTGAGCAATGATGTGTGGAATGATGTGTGGAATAACGTGTGCAATGAGGTTTGGAATGTTGTCTGGAATGATGTTTGGAATGATGAGTGGAATGATGTGTGGAATGATGTGTGGAATGATGTCTGGAATGAGGTGCGGAAAGTGGTGTTGAATGATGTGTGGAATGATGTCTTTGATGTTGTGTGGAATGATGTGTGGAATGATTTGTGGGAGGATGTGTGGAATGAGGTTTGAAATGATGTGTGGAATGATGTGTGGAATGACGTATGGAATGATGTGTCGAATGATGTGTGGATTGATGTTTGGAATGACGTGTGGAATATTATGTGGAATGAAGTGTGGAATGTCGTGTGGGATGAAGTGTGGAATGATGTGTGGAATGATGTGTGGAATGATGTGTGGAATGAGCTGTGGAATGATGTGTAGAATGATGTGTAGGATGTGCTTTGGAATGATGGATGGAATGATGTGTGGAATGATTTGTGGAATGATGTGTAGAATGATGTGTGGAATGATGTGTGGAATGAGGTGTGGAATAATGTGTGGAATGATATGTGGAATGAGGTGTGGAATGGTGTGTGTAATGCTGAGTGGAATATTGTGTGAAATAATGTGTGGAATCAGGTTTGCAAAGATGTATGGAATGATGTGTGGAATGATGTGTGGCATGATGTGTGGAATGATGTGTGGAATGAGGTGTGGAATGGTGGGTGGAATGATGTGTGGAATGATGTGTGGCTTCATGTTTGGAATGATGTGTGGAATGATGTGTGGATTGATGTGTGGAATGAGGTGTGGAATGTTATTTGGAATGAAGTGTGGAATGTCATGTGGGATGAAGTGTGGAATGATGTGTGGAATGATGTGTGGAATGAGGTGTGGAATGAAGTTTGGAATGATGTGTGGAATGAGGTGTGGAATGAGTTGTGGAATGTTGTGTGGAATGATCTGTGGAATGATGTTTGGAATGATTTGTTGAATAATGTGTGGAATGAGGTTTGGAATGATGTGTGGAATGATGTTTGGAATAATGTGTGGAATGATGTGTGAAATGAGGTGTGGAATGATGTATGGAATGATGTGTGGAATGACGTGTGGAATGATGTGTGGAATGATGTATGGATGAGGTTTGGAATGATGTGAGAATGAGGTGTGGAATGATGTGTGGATTGATGTTTGGAATGACGTGTGGAATATTATGTGGAATGAAGTGTGGAATGTCGTGTGGGATGAAGTGTGGAATGATGTGTGGAATGATGTGTGGAATGATGTGTGTAATGAGCTGTGGAATGATGTGTAGAATGATGTGTAGGATGTGCTTTGGAATGATGGATGGAATGATGTGTGGAATGATTTGTGGAATGATGTGTGGAATGATGTGTGGAATGATGTGTGGAATGAGGTGTGGAATGATGTGTGGAATGATATGTGGAATGATGTGTAGAATGAGGTGTGGAATGATGTGTGTAATGATGAGTGGAATATTGTGTGAAATAATTTGTGGAATCAGGTTTGCAAAGATGTATGGAATGATGTTTGGAATGATGAGTGGAATGATGTGTGGAATGATGTGTGGAATGATGTGTGGAATGATGATTGGAATGATGAGTAGAATGATGTTTGGAATGATGTGTGGAATGATGTGTGGAATGAGATGTGGAAAGTGGTGTGGAATGACGTGTGGAATGATGTGTGGAATGATGTGTAGGAGGATGTGTGGAATGATGTTTGGAATGATGTATGTAATGAGGTGTAGAATTATGTTTGGAATGATGTGTGGAATGATATGTGGAATGATGTGTGAAATATCCTGTGGAAAGTGTTGTGGAATGAGGTGTGAATTGAGGTGTGGAATGAGGTGTGAAATG
This sequence comes from Pristiophorus japonicus, assembly GCF_044704955.1. NCBI lineage: Eukaryota > Metazoa > Chordata > Chondrichthyes > Pristiophoridae > Pristiophorus > Pristiophorus japonicus. The sequence continues at coordinate 2,562,138 of NW_027250649.1, forward strand.
AGTGTGGAATGATGTGTGGAATGATGTCTGGAATGATGTGTGGAATGAGGTGCGGAATGATGGGCGGAATGAAGTTTGGAATGATGTGTGGAATGATGTGTGGAATGATGTGAGCAATGAGGTGTCGAATGAGGTGTCGAATGATGTGTGGAATGATGTGTGGAATGATGTGAGCAATGATGTGTGGAATGATGTGTGGAATAATGTGTGCAATGAGGTTTGGAATGTTGTATGGAATGATGTTTGGAATGATGAGTGGAATGATGTGTGGCATGATGTGTGGAATGATGTCTGGAATGAGTTGCGGAAAGTGGTGTTGAATGATGTGTGGAATGATGTTTTGGATGTTGCGTGGAATGATGTGTGGAATGATTTGTGGGAGGATGTGTGGAATGAGGTTTGAAATGATGTGTGGAATGATGTGTGGAATGACGTATGGAATGATGTGTCGAATGATGTGTGGATTGATGTTTGGAATGACGTGTGGAATATTATGTGGAATGAAGTGTGGAATGTCGTGTGGGATGAAGTGTGGAATGATGTGTGGAATGATGTGTGGAATGATGTGTGGAATGAGCTGTGGAATGATGTGTAGAATGGTGTGTAGGATGTGCTTTGGAATGATGGATGGAATGATGTGTGGAATGATGTGTGGAATGATGTGTGGAATGATGTGTGGAATAATGTGTGGAATGATATGTGGAATGATGTGTAGAATGAGGTGTGGAATGGTGTGTGTAATGATGAGTGGAATTATGTGTGGAATGATGTGTGGAATGAGGTGTGGAATGGTGGGTGGAATGATGTTTGGATTGATGTGTGGCTTCATGTTTGGAATGATGTGTGGAATGATGTGTGGATTGATGTGTGGAATGAGGTGTGGAATGTTATGTGGAATGAAGTGTGGAATGTCGTGTGGGATGAAGTGTGGAATGATGTGTGGAATGATTTGTGGAATGAGGTGTGGAATGAAGTTTGGAATAATGTGAGGAATGATGTGTAGAATGAGGTGTGGAAAGATGTGTGGAATGATGTGTGGAATGAGGTTTGGAATGATGTGTGGAATGAGGTGTGGAATGAGTTGTGGAATAATGTGTGGAATGATGTGAGCAATGAGGTGTCGAATGAGGTGTCGAATGATGTGTGGAATGATGTGTGGAATGATGTGAGCAATGAGGTTTGGAATGTTGTATGGAATGATGTTTGGAATGATGAGTGGAATGATGTGTGGCATGATGTTTGGAATGATGTCTGGAATGAGTTGCGGAAAGTGGTGTTGAATGATGTGTAGAATGATGTTTTGGATGTTGTGTGGAATGATGTGTGGAATGATTTTTGGGAGGATGTGTGGAATGAGGTTTGAAATGATGTGTGGAATGATGTGTGGAATGACGTATGGAATGATGTGTCGAATGATGTGTGGATTGATGTTTGGAATGACGTGTGGAATATTATGTGGAATGAAGTGTGGAATGTCGTGTGGGATGAAGTGTGGAATGATGTGTGGAATGATGTGTGGAATGATGTGTGGAATGAGCTGTGGAATGATGTGTAGAATGGTGTGTAGGATGTGCTTTGGAATGATGGATGGAATGATGTGTGGAATGATTTGTGGAATGATGTGTGGAATGATGTGTGGAATGATGTGTGGAATGAGGTGTGGAATAATGTGTGGAATGATATGTGGAATGATGTGTAGAATGAGGTGTGCAATGGTGTGTGTAATGATGAGTGGAATTATGTGTGGAATGATGTGTGGAATGAGGTGTGGAATGGTGGGTGGAATGATGTGTGGAATGATGTGTCGAATGCTGTGTGGCATGAAGTGTGGAATGATGTGTTAAATGGTACGTGGACTGATGTGTGGAATGATGTATGGAATGATGTGTGGAATGACGTGTGGAATGATGTGTGGAATGATGTATGGATGAGGTTTGGAATGATGTGAGAATGAGGTGTGGAATGATGTGTGGATTGATGTTTGGAATGACATGTGGAATATTATGTGGAATGAAGTGCGGAATGTCGTGTGGGATGAAGTGTGGAATGATGTGTGGAATGATGTGTGGAATGATGTGTGGAATGAGCTGTGGAATGATGTGTAGAATGATGTGTAGGATGTGCTTTGGAATGATGGATGGAATGATGTGTGGAATGATTTGTGGAATGATGTGTGGAATGATGTGTGGAATGATGTGTGGAATGAGGTGTGGAATGATGTGTGGAATGATATGTGGAATGATGTGTAGAATGAGGTGTGGAATGATGTGTGTAATGATGAGTGGAATATTGTGTGAAATAATGTTTGGAATCAGGTTTGCAAAGATGTATGGAATGATGTTTGGAATGATGAGTGGAATGATGTGTGGAATGATGTGTGGAATGATGTGCGGAATGATGTGTGGAACGAGGTGTGGAATGGTGGGTGGAATGATGTGTGGAATGATGTGTGGATTCATGTTTGGAATGATGTGTGGAATGATGTGTGGATTGATGTTTGGAATGAATTGTGGAATGTTATGTGGAATGAAGTGTGGAATGTCGTGTGGGATGAAGTGTGGAATGATGTGTGGAATGATGTGTGGAATGATGTGTGGAATGAGGTGTGGAATGAAGTGTGGAATAATGTGAGGAATGATGTGTAGAATGAGGTGTGGAAAGATGTGTGGAATGATGTGTGGAATATTATGTGGAATGAAGTGTGGAATGTCGTGTGGGATGAAGTGTGGAATGATGTGTGGAATGATGTGTGGAATGATGTGTGGAATGAGCTGTGGAATGATGTGTAGAATGATGTGTAGGATGTGCTTTGGAATAATGGATGGAATGATGTGTGGAATGATTTGTGGAATGATGTGTGGAATGATGTGTGGAATGATGTGTGGAATGAGGTGTGGAATAATGTGTGGAATGATATGTGGAATGATGTGTAGAAGGAGGTGTGGAATGGTGTGTGTAATGATGAGTGGAATGATGTGTGGAATGATGTGTGGCTTCATGTTTGGAATGATGTGTGGAATGATGTGTGGATTGATGTGTGGAATGAGGTGTGGAATGTTATGTGGAATGAAGTGTGGAATGTCGTTTGGGATGAAGTGTGGAATGATGTGTGGAATGATTTGTGGAATGAGGTGTGGAATGAAGTTTGGAATAATGTGAGGAATGATGTGTAGAATGAGGTGTGGAAAGATGTGTGGAATGATGAGTGGAATGAGGTTTGGAATGATGTGTGGAATGAGGTGTGGAATGAGTTGTGGAATGTTGTGTGGAATGATCTGTGGAATGATGTTTGGAATGATTTGTTGAATAATGTGTGGAATGAGGTTTGGAATGATGTGTGGAATTATGTTTGGAATAATGTGTGGAATGATGTGTGGAATGAGGTGTGGAATGATGTATGGAATGATGTGTCGAATGATGTGTGGAATGACGTGTGGAATGATGTGTCGAATGCTGTGTGGCATGAAGTGTGGAATGATGTGTTAAATGGTACGTGGATTGATGTGTGGAATGATGTATGGAATGATGTGTGGAATGACGTGTGGAATGATGTGTGGAATGATGTATGGATGAGGTTTGGAATGATGTGAGAATGAGGTGTGGAATGATGTGTGGATTGATGTTTGGAATGACGTGTGGAATATTATGTGGAATGAAGTGTGGAATGTCGTGTGGGATGAAGTGTGGAATGATGTGTGGAATGATGTGTGGAATGATGTGTGGAATGAGCTGTGGAATGATGTGTAGAATGATGTGTAGGATGTGCTTTGGAATGATGGATGGAATGATGTGTGGAATGATTTGTGGAATGATGTGTGGAATGATGTGTGGAATGATGTGTGGAATGAGGTGTGGAATGATGTGTGGAATGATATGTGGAATGATGTGTAGAATGAGGTGTGGAATGATGTGTGTAATGATGAGTGGAATATTGTGTGAAATAATGTTTGGAATCAGGTTTGCAATGATGTATGGAATGATGTTTGGAATGATGAGTGGAATGATGTGTGGAATGATGTGTGGAATGATATGTGGATTCATGTTTGGAATGATGTGTGGAATGAGGTGTGGAATGATGTATGGAATGATGTGTCGAATGGTGCGTGGAATGTTGTGTGGAATGATGTGTTAAATGATACGTGGAATGATGTGTGGAATGATGTGTGGAATGATGTGTGGAATGACGTGTGGAATGATGTGTCGAATGCTGTGTGGCATGAAGTGTGGAATGATGTGTTAAATGGTACGTGGACTGATGTGTGGAATGATGTATGGAATGATGTGTGGAATGACGTGTGGAATGATGTGTGGAATGATGTATGGATGAGGTTTGGAATGATGTGAGAATGAGGTGTGGAATGATGTGTGGATTGATGTTTGGAATGACGTGTGGAATATTATGTGGAATGAAGTGTGGAATGTCGTGTGGGATGAAGTGTGGAATGATGTGTGGAATGATGTGTGGAATGATGTGTGGAATGAGCTGTGGAATGATGTGTAGAATGATGTGTAGGATGTGCTTTGGAATGATGGATGGAATGATGTGTGGAATGATTTGTGGAATGATGTGTGGAATGATGTGTGGAATGATGTGTGGAATGAGGTGTGGAATGATGTGTGGAATGATATGTGGAATGATGTGTAGAATGAGGTGTGGAATGATGTGTGTAATGATGAGTGGAATATTGTGTGAAATAATGTTTGGAATCAGGTTTGCAAAGATGTATGGAATGATGTTTGGAATGATGAGTGGAATGATGTGTGGAATGATGTGTGGAATGATGTGTGGAATGATGTGTGGAATGAGGTGTGAAATGGTGGGTGGAATGATGTGTGGAATGATGTGTGGATTCATGTTTGGAATGATGTGTGGAATGATGTGTGGATTGATGTTTGGAATGAAGTGTGGAATGTTATGTGGAATGAAGTGTGGAATGTCGTGTGGGATGAAGTGTGGAATGATGTGTGGAATGATGTGTGGAATGATGTGTGGAATGAGGTGTGGAATGAGGTTTGGAATGAGGTGTGGAATGAGGTGTGGAATGAGTTGTGGAATGTTGTGTGGTATGATCTGTGGAATGATGTTTGGAATGATATGTTGAATAATATGTGGAATAAGGTTTGGAATGATGTGTGAAATGATGTTTGGAATAATGTGTCGAATGATGTGTGGAATGAGTTGTGGAATGATGTATGGAATGATGTGTCGAATGCTGCGTGGAATGTTGTGCGGAATGATGTGTTGAATGATACGTGGAATGATGTGTGGAATGATGTGTGGAATGATGTGTGGATTGACGTGTGGAATGATGTGTCGAATGCTGTGTGGCATGAAGTGTGGAATGATGTGTTAAATGATACGTGGACTGATGTGTGGAATGATGTATGGAATGATGTGTGGAATGACGTGTGGAATGATGTGTGGAATGATGTGTGGAATGAGGTTTGGAATGATGTGAGAATGAGGTGTGGAATGATGTGTGTAATGAGGTTTGGAATAATGTGTGGAATGAGGTTTGGAATGATGTGTGGAATAATATGTGGAATGATGGATCCAATGATGTGTGAAATTATGTGTGGAATGATGTGTGGAATGATGTCTGGAATGATGTGTGGAATGAGGTGCGGAATGATGGGCGGAATGAAGTGTGGAATGATGTGTGGAATGATGTGTGGAATGATGTGAGCAATGAGGTGTCGAATGAGGTGTCGAATGATGTGTGGAATGATGTGTGGAATGATGTGAGCAATGATGTGTGGAATGATGTGTGGAATAATGTGTGCAATGAGGTTTGGAATGTTGTATGGAATGATGTTTGGAATGATGAGTGGAATGATGTGTGGCATGATGTGTGGAATGATGTCTGGAATGAGTTGCGGAAAGTGGTGTTGAATGGTGTGTGGAATGATGTTTTGGATGTTGCGTGGAATGATGTGTGGAATGATTTGTGGGAGGATGTGTGGAATGAGGTTTGAAATGATGTGTGGAATGATGTGTGGAATGACGTATGGAATGATGTGTCGAATGATGTGTGGATTGATGTTTGGAATGACGTGTGGAATATTATGTGGAATGAAGTGTGGAATGTCGTGTGGGATGAAGTGTGGAATGATGTGTGGAATGATGTGTGGAATGATGTGTGGAATGAGCTGTGGAATGATGTGTAGAATGGTGTGTAGGATGTGCTTTGGAATGATGGATGGAATGATGTGTGGAATGATTTGTGGAATGATGTGTGGAATGATGTGTGGAATGATGTGTGGAATGATGTGTGGAATAATGTGTGGAATGATATGTGGAATGATGTGTAGAATGAGGTGTGGAATGGTGTGTGTAATGATGAGTGGAATTATGTGTGGAATGATGTGTGGAATGAGGTGTGGAATGGTGGGTGGAATGATGTGTGGAATGATGTGTGGCTTCATGTTTGGAATGATGTGTGGAATGATGTGTGGATTGATGTGTGGAATGAGGTGTGGAATGTTATGTGGAATGAAGTGTGGAATGTCGTGTGGGATGAAGTGTGGAATGATGTGTGGAATGATTTGTGGAATGAGGTGTGGAATGAAGTTTGGAATAATGTGAGGAATGATGTGTAGAATGAGGTGTGGAAAGATGTGTGGAATGATGTGTGGAATGAGGTTTGGAATGATGTGTGGAATGAGGTGTGGAATGAGTTGTGGAATAATGTGTGGAATGATGTGAGCAATGAGGTGTGGAATGATGTGTGGAATAATGTGTGCAATGAGGTTTGGAATGTTGTATGGAATGATGTTTGGAATGATGAGTGGAATGATGTGTGGCATGATGTTTGGAATGATGTCTGGAATGAGTTGCGGAAAGTGGTGTTGAATGATGTGTAGAATGATGTTTTGGATGTTGTGTGGAATGATGTGTGGAATGATTTTTGGGAGGATGTGTGGAATGAGGTTTGAAATGATGTGTGGAATGATGTGTGGAATGACGTATGGAATGATGTGTCGAATGATGTGTGGATTGATGTTTGGAATGACGTGTGGAATATTATGTGGAATGAAGTGTGGAATGTCGTGTGGGATGAAGTGTGGAATGATGTGTGGAATGATGTGTGGAATGATGTGTGGAATGAGCTGTGGAATGATGTGTAGAATGGTGTGTAGGATGTGCTTTGGAATGATGGATGGAATGATGTGTGGAATGATTTGTGGAATGATGTGTGGAATGATGTGTGGAATGATGTGTGGAATGAGGTGTGGAATAATGTGTGGAATGATATGTGGAATGATGTGTAGAATGAGGTGTGCAATGGTGTGTGTAATGATGAGTGGAATTATGTGTGGAATGATGTGTGGAATGAGGTGTGGAATGGTGGGTGGAATGATGTGTGGAATGATGTGTCGAATGCTGTTTGGCATGAAGTGTGGAATGATGTGTTAAATGGTACGTGGACTGATGTGTGGAATGATGTATGAAATGATGTGTGGAATGACGTGTGGAATGATGTGTGGAATGATGTATGGATGAGGTTTGGAATGATGTGAGAATGAGGTGTGGAATGATGTGTGGATTGATGTTTGGAATGACATGTGGAATATTATGTGGAATGAAGTGCGGAATGTCGTGTGGGATGAAGTGTGGAATGATGTGTGGAATGATGTGTGGAATGATGTGTGGAATGAGCTGTGGAATGATGTGTAGAATGATGTGTAGGATGTGCTTTGGAATGATGGATGGAATGATGTGTGGAATGATTTGTGGAATGATGTGTGGAATGATGTGTGGAATGATGTGTGGAATGAGGTGTGGAATGATGTGTGGAATGATATGTGGAATGATGTGTAGAATGAGGTGTGGAATGATGTGTGTAATGATGAGTGGAATATTGTGTGAAATAATGTTTGGAATCAGGTTTGCAAAGATGTATGGAATGATGTTTGGAATGATGAGTGGAATGATGTGTGGAATGATGTGTGGAATGATGTGTGGAATGATGTGTGGAATGAGGTGTGAAATGGTGGGTGGAATGATGTGTGGAATGATGTGTGGAATGATGTGCGGAATGATGTGTGGAACGAGGTGTGGAATGGTGGGTGGAATGATGTGTGGAATGATGTGTGGATTCATGTTTGGAATGATGTGTGGAATGATGTGTGGATTGATGTTTGGAATGAAGTGTGGAATGTTATGTGGAATGAAGTGTGGAATGTCGTGTGGGATGAAGTGTGGAATGATGTGTGGAATGATGTGTGGAATGATGTGTGGAATGAGGTGTGGAATGAAGTGTGGAATAATGTGAGGAATGATGTGTAGAATGAGGTGTGGAAAGATGTGTGGAATGATGTGTGGAATATTATGTGGAATGAAGTGTGGAATGTCGTGTGGGATGAAGTGTGGAATGATGTGTGGAATGATGTGTGGAATGATGTGTGGAATGAGCTGTGGAATGATGTGTAGAATGATGTGTAGGATGTGCTTTGGAATAATGGATGGAATGATGTGTGGAATGATTTGTGGAATGATGTGTGGAATGATGTTTGGAATGATGTGTGGAATGAGGTGTGGAATAATGTGTGGAATGATATGTGGAATGATGTGTAGAAGGAGGTGTGGAATGGTGTGTGTAATGATGAGTGGAATTATGTGTGGAATGATGTGTGGAATGAGGTGTGGAATGGTGGGTGGAATGATGTGTGGAATGATGTGTGGCTTCATGTTTGGAATGATGTGTGGAATGATGTGTGGATTGATGTGTGGAATGAGGTGTGGAATGTTATGTGGAATGAAGTGTGGAATGTCGTTTGGGATGAAGTGTGGAATGATGTGTGGAATGATTTGTGGAATGAGGTGTGGAATGAAGTTTGGAATAATGTGAGGAATGATGTGTAGAATGAGGTGTGGAAAGATGTGTGGAATGATGAGTGGAATGAGGTTTGGAATGATGTGTGGAATGAGGTGTGGAATGAGTTGTGGAATGTTGTGTGGAATGATCTGTGGAATGATGTTTGGAATGATTTGTTGAATAATGTGTGGAATGAGGTTTGGAATGATGTGTGGAATTATGTTTGGAATAATGTGTGGAATGATGTGTGGAATGAGGTGTGGAATGATGTATGGAATGATGTGTCGAATGATGTGTGGAATGACGTGTGGAATGATGTGTCGAATGCTGTGTGGCATGAAGTGTGGAATGATGTGTTAAATGGTACGTGGATTGATGTGTGGAATGATGTATGGAATGATGTGTGGAATGACGTGTGGAATGATGTGTGGAATGATGTATGGATGAGGTTTGGAATGATGTGAGAATGAGGTGTGGAATGATGTGTGGATTGATGTTTGGAATGACGTGTGGAATATTATGTGGAATGAAGTGTGGAATGTCGTGTGGGATGAAGTGTGGAATGATGTGTGGAATGATGTGTGGAATGATGTGTGGAATGAGCTGTGGAATGATGTGTAGAATGATGTGTAGGATGTGCTTTGGAATGATGGATGGAATGATGTGTGGAATGATTTGTGGAATGATGTGTGGAATGATGTGTGGAATGATGTGTGGAATGAGGTGTGGAATGATGTGTGGAATGATATGTGGAACGATGTGTAGAATGAGGTGTGGAATGATGTGTGTAATGATGAGTGGAATATTGTGTGAAATAATGTTTGGAATCAGGTTTGCAATGATGTATGGAATGATGTTTGGAATGATGAGTGGAATGATGTGTGGAATGATGTGTGGAATGATATGTGGATTCATGTTTGGAATGATGTGTGGAATGAGGTGTGGAATGATGTATGGAATGATGTGTCGAATGGTGCGTGGAATGTTGTGTGGAATGATGTGTTAAATGATACGTGGAATGATGTGTGGAATGATGTGTGGAATGATGTGTGGAATGACGTGTGGAATGATGTGTCGAATGCTGTGTGGCATGAAGTGTGGAATGATGTGTTAAATGGTACGTGGACTGATGTGTGGAATGATGTATGGAATGATGTGTGGAATGACGTGTGGAATGATGTGTGGAATGATGTGTGGATTGATGTTTGGAATGACGTGTGGAATATTATGTGGAATGAAGTGTGGAATGTCGTGTGGGATGAAGTGTGGAATGATGTGTGGAATGATGTGTGGAATGATGTGTGGAATGAGCTGTGGAATGATGTGTAGAATGATGTGTAGGATGTGCTTTGGAATGATGGATGGAATGATGTGTGGAATGATTTGTGGAATGATGTGTGGAATGATGTGTGGAATGATGTGTGGAATGAGGTGTGGAATGATGTGTGGAATGATATGTGGAATGATGTGTAGAATGAGGTGTGGAATGATGTGTGTAATGATGAGTGCAATATTGTGTGAAATAATGTTTGGAATCAGGTTTGCAAAGATGTATGGAATGATGTTTGGAATGATGAGTGGAATGATGTGTGGAATGATGTGTGGAATGATGTGTGGAATGATGTGTGGAATGAGGTGTGAAATGGTGGGTGGAATGATGTGTGGAATGATGTGTGGATTCATGTTTGGAATGATGTGTGGAATGATGTGTGGATTGATGTTTGGAATGAAGTGTGGAATGTTATGTGGAATGAAGTGTGGAATGTCGTGTGGGATGAAGTGTGGAATGATGTGTGGAATGATGTGTGGAATGATGTGTGGAATGAGGTGTGGAATGAGGTTTGGAATGAGGTGTGGAATGAGGTGTGGAATGAGTTGTGGAATGTTGTGTGGTATGATCTGTGGAATGATGTTTGGAATGATTTGTTGAATAATATGTGGAATAAGGTTTGGAATGATGTGTGAAATGATGTTTGGAATAATGTGTCGAATGATGTGTGGAATGAGTTGTGGAATGATGTATGGAATGATGTGTCGAATGCTGCGTGGAATGTTGTGCGGAATGATGTGTTGAATGATACGTGGAATGATGTGTGGAATGATGTGTGGAATGATGTGTGGATTGACGTGTGGAATGATGTGTCGAATGCTGTGTGGCATGAAGTGTGGAATGATGTGTTAAATGATACGTGGACTGATGTGTGGAATGATGTATGGAATGATGTGTGGAATGACGTGTGGAATGATGTGTGGAATGATGTGTGGAATGAGGTTTGGAATGATGTGAGAATGAGGTGTGGAATGATGTGTGTAATGAGGTTTGGAATAATGTGTGGAATGAGGTTTGGAATGATGTGTGGAATAATATGTGGAATGATGGATCCAATGATGTGTGAAATTATGTGTGGAATGATGTGTGGAATGATGTTTGGAATGATGTGTGGAATGATGTGTGGAATGATGTGTGGAATGATGTGTGGAATGATGCATGGAATGATGTCTGGAATGATGTGTGGAATGTTGTGTAGAATGATCTTTGGAATGATGTTTGGAATGATGTGTGAAATGATGTGGAGAATGAGGTGTGGAATAGTGGGTGGAATGATGTGTGGAATGATGTGTGGAATGATGTTTGGAATGACGTGTGGAATGTTTTGTGGAATGAAGTGTGGAATGTCGTGTGGGATGAAGTGTGGAATGATGGGTGGAATGATGTTTGGAATGATTTGTGGAATGATGTGTGGAATAATGTGTGGAATGAGGTGTGAAATGATGTCTGGAATGATGTGTGGAATAATGTGTGGAATGAGGTGTGGAATGATGTCTGGAATGATGTGTGAAATGATGTGTAGAATGACGGCTGGAATGCGTTGTGGAATGATGTGTGGAATGATGTATGGAATGAGGTTTGGAATGATGTGTGGAATGAGGTGTGGAATGATGTGTGGAATGATTTGTGGAATGATGTTTGGAATGATGTGTGGAATGATGAGTTAAATGGTACGTGGAATGATTTTGGGAATGATATGTGGAATGATGTGTGGAATGACGTGTGGAATGATGTATGGAACGATATGTGGATTGATGTGTGGAATGATGTGTGGAATTATGTGTGGGAGGATGTGTGGAATGAGGTTTGAAATGATATGTCAAATGATGTGTGGATTGATGTTTGGAATGACGTGTGGAATGTTATGTGGAATGAAGTGTGGAATGTCGTGTGGGATGAAGTGTGGAATGATGTGTGGAATGATGTGTGGAATGATGAGTGGAATGTTGTGTGGAATAATGTGTGGAATGAGGTTTGCAATGATGTATGGAATGCTGTTTGGAATGGTGTGTGGAATGAGGATTGGAATGATGAGTAGAATGATGTGTGGAATGATGTTTGGAATGATGTGTGGAATGAGATGTGTAAAGTGGTGTGGAATGACGTGTGGAATGATGTGTGGAATGATGTGTGGGAGGATGTGTGGAATGAGGTTTAAAATGATATGTGGAAAGATGTGTGAAATGATGTGTGGAATGACGTGTGGAATGATGTGTGGAATGATGTGTGGATTGATGTTTGGAATGAGGTGTGGACTGTTATGTGGAATGAAGTTTGGAATGTCGTGTGGGATGAAGTGTGGAATGATGTGTGGAATGATGTGTGGATAGATATGTGGAATCAGGTGTGGAATTATGTGTGGAATGATGGTGGAATGTTTTGCGGAATGATTTTTGTTATGATGTGTTTAATGATGTGTGGAATGAGGTGTGGAATGATGTGTGGAATGATATGAGTAATAATCTGTGGAACGAGGTTTGGATTGATATGTAGTACGATGAATTGGAATGATGTGTGGAATTATGTGTAGAATGACGGATGGAATGCGTTGTGGAATGATGTGTGGAATGATGTGTGGAATGAGGTTTGGAATGTTGTGTGGAATGAGGTGTGGAATGATGTGTGGAATGATTTGTGGAATGATGTTTGGAATGATGTGTGGAATGATGTGTGGAATGATGAGTTAAATGGTACGTGGAATGATTTTTGGAATGATATGTGGAATGATGTGTGGAATGACGTGTGGAATGATGTGTGGAATGATGTGTGGGAGGATGTGTGGAATGAGGTTTGAAATGATATGTTAAATGATGAGTGGAATGGTGTGTGGAATGACGTGTGGAATAATGTGTGGAATAATGTGTGGAATGAGGAGTGGAATGATGTCTGGAATGATGTGTGGAATGATGTGTAGAATGAGGTGTAGAATGATGTGTGGAATGATGAGTGGAATGTTGTGTGGAATAGTGTGTGGAATAAGGTTTGCAATGATGTATGGAAAGATGTTTGGAATAATGTGTGGGAGGATGTGTGGAATGAGCTTTGAAATGATATGTGGAATGATGTGTGAAATGATGTGTGGAATGACGTGTGGAATATTGTGTGGAATGATGTGTGGATTGATGTTTGGAATGAGGTGTGGAATGTTATGTTTAATGAAGTGTGGAATGTCGTGTGGGATGATGTGTGGAATAATGTGTGGAATGATGTGTGGAATGAGGTGTGGAAATGATGTGTGGAATGATGGGTGGAATGATGTGTGGAATGAGGTTTGGAATGATGTGCGGAATGATGTGTGGAATGAGGTGTAGAATGTTGTGTGGAATAATGTGTGGAATGAGGTTTGCAATGATGTATGGAATGATGTTTGGAATGCTGTGTGGAATGAGGATTGGAATGATGAGTAGAATGATGTGTGGAATGGTGTATGGAATGATGTGTGGAATGAGATGTGTAAAGTGGTGTGGAATGACGTGTGGAATGATGTGTGGAATGATGTGTGGGAGGATGTGTGGAATGAGGTTTGAAATGATATGTGGAAAGATGTGTGAAATGATGTGTGGAATGACGTGTGGAATGATGTGTGGAATGATGTGTGGATTGATGTTTGGAATGAGGTGTGGAATGTTATGTGGAATGAAGTTTGGAATGTCGTGTGGGATGAAGTGTGGAATGATGTGTGGAATGATGTGTGGATTGATATGTGGAATCAGGTGTGGAATGATGTGTGGAATGATGGTCGAATGTTTTGTGGAATGATGTTTGGAATGATGTGTGGACTGATGTGTGGAATGAGGTGTGGAATGATGTGTGGAATGATGAGTGGAATGGTGTGTGGAATGAGGTTTGGAATGATGTGTATAATGATGTGTAGAATGAGGTTTGGAATGATGTATGGAATGATGTGTGGAATGATTTGTGGAATGATGTATGGAATAATGTGTGGAATAATGTGTGGAATGAGAAGTGGAATGATGTCTGGAATGATGTGTGGAATGATGTGTAGAATGAGGTGTAGAATGATGTGTGGAATGATGAGTGGAATATTGTGTGGAATAGTGTGTGGAATAAGGCTTGCAATGATGTATGGAAAGATGTTTGGAATGATGTGTGGGAGGATGTGTGGAATGAGCTTTGAAATGATATGTGGAATGATGTGTGAAATGATGTGTGGAATGACGTGTGGAATATTGAGTGGAATGATGTGTGGATTGATGTTTGGAATGAGGTGTGGAATATTACGTGGAATGAAGTGTGGAATGTCGTGTGGGATGATGTGTGGAATGATGTGTGGAATGATGTGTGGAATGAGGTGTGGAAATGATGTGTGGAATGATGGGTGGAATGATGTTTGGAATGAGGTTTGGAATGATGTGCGGAATGATGTGTGGAATGATGTGTGGAATGATGTGTGGAATGATGTGTGGAATGATGAGGGGAAAGATGTGTGAAATATCCTGTGGAATGAGTTGTGGAATGATGAGTGGAAAGATGTGTGAAATATCCTGTGGAATTAGTTGTGGAATGAGGTGTGAATTGAGGTGTGGAATGAGATGTGAAATGAGGTGTGGAATGGTGTGTGAAATGATGTCTGGAATGAGTGTGGAATGAGGTGTGGAATGATGTGTGGAATGATGTGTGGAATGAGTTTAGGAATGATTTGTTGAATGATGCGTGGAATGATGTGTGGAAACATGTGTGGAATGATATGAGTAATAATGTGTGGAACGAGGTTTGGAATGATGTGTGGAATGATATATTGGAATGATGTGTGGAATGATGTGTGGACTGATGTGTGGAATGATATGAGTAATAATCTGTGGAACGAGGTTTGGAATGATATGTAGAATGATGAATTGGAATGATGTGTGGCATTATGTGTAGAATGACGGATGGAATGCGTTGTGGAATGATGTGTGGAATGATGTGTGGAATGAGGTTTGGAATGTTGTGTGGAATGAGGTGTGGAATGATGTGTGGAATGATTTGTGGAATGATGTTAGGAATGATGTGTGGAATGATGTGTGGAATGATGAGTTAAATGGTACGTGGAATGATTTTTGGAATGATATGTGGAATGATGTGTGGAATGATGTGTGGAATGATGTGTGGAATGATGTGTGGAATGATGTGTGGAATGATATGTGGAATGATGTGTGGAATGACGTGTGGAATGATGTGTGGAATGATGTGTGGAATGATGTGTGGAATGATGTGTGGAATGATGAGGGGAAAGATGTGTGAAATATCCTGTGGAATGAGTTGTGGAATGATGAGTGGAAAGATGTGTGAAATATCCTGTGGAAGGAGTTGTGGAATGAGGTGTGAATTGAGGTGTGGAATGAGATGTGAAATGAGGTGTGGAATGGTGTGTGGAATGATGTCTGGAATGAGTGTGGAATGAGGTGTGGAATGATGTGTGGAATGAGTTTAGGAATGATTTGTTGAATGATGCGTGGAATGATGTGTGGAAACATGTGTGGAATGATATAAGTAATAATGTGTGTAACGAGGTTTGGAATGATGTGTGGAATGATATATTGGAATGATGTGTGGAATGATGTGTGGACTGATGTGTGGAATGATATGAGTAATAATCTGTGGAACGAGGTTTGGAATGATATGTAGAATGATGAATTGGAATGATGTGTGGAATTATTTGTAGAATGACGGATGGAATGCGTTGTGGAATGATGTGTGGAATGATGTGTGGAATGAGGTTTGGAATGTTGTGTGGAATGAGGTGTGGAATGATGTGTGGAATGATTTGTGGAATGATGTTAGGAATGATGTGTGGAATGATGTGTAGAATGATGAGTTAAATGGTACGTGGAATGATTTTTGGAATGATATGTGGAATGATGTGTGGAATGACGTGTGGAATGATGTGTGGAATGATGTGTGGGAGGATGTGTGGAATGAGGTTTGAAATGATGTGTTAAATGATGAGTGGATGGTGTGTGGAATGACGTGTGGAATAATGTGTGGAATAATGTGTGGAATGAGGAGTGGAATGATGTCTGGAATGATGTGTGGAATGATGTGTAGAATGAGGTGTAGAATGATGTGTGGAATGATGAGTGGAATGTTGTGTGGAATAGTGTGTGGAATAAGGTTTGCAATGATGTATGGAAAGATGTTTGGAATGATGTGTGGGAGGATGTGTGGAATGAGCTTTGAAATGATATGTGGAATGATGTGTGAAATGATGTGTGGAATGACGTGTGGAATATTGTGTGGAATGATGTGTGGATTGATGTTTGGAATGAGTTGTGGAATGTTATGTGGAATGAAGTGTGGAATATCGTGTGGGATGATGTGTGGAATGATGTGTGGAATGATGTGTGGAATGAGGTGTGGAAATGATGTGTGGAATGATGGATGGAATGATGTGTGGAATGTGGTTTGGAATGATGTGCGGAATGATGTGTGGAATGAGGTGTGGAATGATGTGTGGAATGATGTGTGGAATGATGAGTGGAAAGATGTGTGAAATATACTGTGGAATGAGTTGTGGAATGATGAGTGGAAAGATGTGTGAAATATCCTGTGGAATGAGTTGTGGAATGAGGTATGAATTGAGGTGTGGAATGAGATGTGAAATGAGGTGTGGAATGGTGTGTGGAATGATGTCTGGAATGAGTGTGGAATGAGGTGTGGAATGATGTGTGGAATGATGTGTGGAATGAGTTTAGGAATGATTTGTGGAATGATGCGTGGAATGATGTATGGAAACATGTGTGGAATGATATGAGTAATAATGTGTGGAACAAGGTTTGGAATGATGTGTGGAATGATATATTGGAATGATGTGTGGAATGATGTGTGGACTGATGTGTGGAATGATATGAGTAATAATCTGTGGAACGAGGTTTGGAATGATGTGTAGAATGATGAATTGGAATGATGTGTGGAATTATGTGTAGAATGACGGATGGAATGCGTTGTGGAATGATGTGTGGAATGATGTGTGGAATGAGGTTTGGAATGATGTGTGGAATGAGGTGTGGAATGATGTGTGGAATGATTTGTGGAATGATGTTAGGAATGATGTGTGGAATGATGTGTGGAATGATGAGTTAAATGGTACGTGGAATGATTTTTGGAATGATATGTGGAATGATGTGTGGAATGACGTGAGGAATGATGTGTCGAATGATGTGTGGATTGATGTTTGGAATGACATGTGGAATGTTATGTGGAATGAAGTTTGGAATGTCATGTGTGATGAAGTGTGGAATGATGTGTGGAATGATGTGTGGAATGATGTGTGGAATGAGGTGTGGAAATGATGTGTGGAATGATGGGTGGAATGATTTGTGGAATGAGGTTTGGAATGATGTGCGGAATGATGTGTGGAATGAGGTGTGGAATGATGTGTGGAATGATGTGTGGAATGATGAGGGGAAAGATGTGTGAAATATCCTGTGGAATGAGTTGTGGAATGATGATTGGAAAGGTGTGTGAAATATCCTGTGGAATGAGTTGTGGAATGAGGTGTGAATTGAGGTGTGGAATGAGATGTGAAATGCGGTGTGGAATGGTGTGTGGAATGATGTCTGGAATGAGTGTGGAATGAGGTGTGGAATGATATGTGGAATGATGTGTGGAATGAGTTTAGGAATGATTTGTTGAATGATGCGTGGAATGATGTGTGGAAACATGTGTGGAATGATATGAGTAATAATGTGTGGAACGAGGTTTGGAATGATGTGTGGAATGATATATTGGAATGATGTGTGGAATGATGTGTGGACTGATGTGTGGAATGATATGAGTAATAATCTGTGGAACAAGGTATGGAATGATATGTAGAATGATGAATAGGAATGATGTGTGGAATTATGTGTAGAATGACGGATGGAATGCGTTGTGGAATGATGTGTGGAATGATGTGTGGAATGAGGTTTGGAATGTTGTGTGGAATGAGGTGTGGAATGATGTGTGGAATGATTTGTGGAATGATGTTAGGAATGATGTGTGGAATGATGTGTGGAATGATGTGTGGAATGATTTGTGGAATGATGTTAGGAATGATGTGTGGAATGATGTGTGGAATGATGAGTTAAATGGTACGTGGAATGATTTTTGGAATGATATGTGGAATGATGTGTGGAATGACGTGTGGAATGATGTGTGGAATGATGTGTGGGAGAATGTGTGGAATGAGGTTTGAAATGACGTGTTAAATGATGAGTGGAATGGTGTGTGGAATGACATGTGGAATAATGTGTGGAATGAGGAGTGGAATGATGTCTGGAATGATGTGTGGAATGTTGTGTAGAATAAGGTATAGAATGATGTGTGGAATGATGAGTGAAATGTTGTGTGGAATAGTGTGTGGAATAAGGTTTGTAATGATGTATGGAAAGATGTTTGGAATGATGTGTGGGAGGATGTGTGGAATGAGCTTTGAAATGATATGTGGAATGATGTGTGAAATGATGTGTGGAATGACGTGTGGAATATTGTGTGGAATGATGTGTGGATTGATGTTTGGAATGAGGTGTGGAATGTTATGTGGAATGAAGTGTGGAATGTCGTGTGGGATGATGTGTGGAATGATGTGTGGAATGATGTGTGGAATGAGGTGTGGAAATGATGTGTGGAATGATGGGTGGAATAATGTGTGGAATGAGGTTTGGAATGATGTGCGGAATGATGTGTGGAATGAGGTGTGGAATGATGTGTGGAATGATGTGTGGAATGATGAGTGGAAAGATGTGTAAAATATCCTGTGGAATGAGTTGTGGAATGATGAGTGGAAAGATGTGTGAAATATCCTGTGGAATGAGTTGTGGAATGAGGTGTGAATTGAGGTGTGGAATGAGATGTGAAATGAGGTGTGGAATGGTGTGTGGAATGATGTCTGGAATGAGTGTGGAATGAGGTGTGGAATGATGTGTGGAATGATGTGTGGAATGAGTTTAGGAATGATTTGTGGAATGATGCGTGGAATGATGTGTGGAAACATGTGTGGAATGATATGAGTAATAATGTATGGAACGAGGTTTGGAATGATGTGTGGAATGATATATTGGAATGATGTGTGGAATGATGTGTGGACTGATGTGTGGAATGATATGAGTAATAATCTGTGGAACGAGTTTTGGAATGATGTGTAGAATGATGAATTGGAATGATGTGTGGAATTATGTGTAGAATGACGGATGGAATGCGTTGTGGAATGATGTGTGGAATGATGTGTGGAATGAGGTTTGGAATGATGTGTGGAATGAGGTGTGGAATGATGTGTGGAATGATTTGTGGAATGATGTTAGGAATGATGTATGGAATGATGTGTGGAATGATGAGTTAAATGGTACGTGCAATGATTTTTGGAATGATATGTGGAATGATGTGTGGAATGATGAGTTAAATGGTACGTGCAATGATTTTTGGAATGATATGTGGAATGATGTGTGGAATGAAGTGAGGAATGATGTGTGGAATGTTGTGTGGGAGAATGTGTGGAATGAGGTTTGAAATGATATGTTAAATGATGAGTGGAATGGTGTGTGAAATGACGTGTGGAATGATGTGTCGAATGATGTGTGGATTGATGTTTGGAATGACGTGTGGAATGTTATGTGCAATGAAGTTTGGAATGTCATGTGTGATGAAGTGTGGAATGATGTGTGGAATGATGTGTGGAATGATGAGTGAAATGTTGTGTGGAATAATGTGAGGAATGAGGTTTGCAATGATGTATGGAATGATGTTTGGAATGATATGTGGAATGATGTGTGAAATATCCTGTGGAATGAGTTGTGGAATGAGTTTTGAATTGAGGTGTGGAATGAGGTGTGAAATGAGGTGTGGAATGATGTGTGGAATGATGTCTGGAATGATGTGTGGAATGAGGTGTGGAATGATGGGCGGAATGATGTGTGGAATGATGTGTGGAATGATGTGTGGAATGATGCGTGGAATGATGGGAGGAATGAGGTGTCGAATGATGTGTGGAATGATGTGTGGAATGATGTGTAGAATGCGGTGTGGAATGATGTGTGGAATGATGTGTGGAATGATGTGTGGAATGATGTGTGAAATGATGTGTGGAATGATGTTTGGAATGATGTGTGGTATCATGCGTGGAATGAGGTTTGGAATGATGTGTAGAAAGCTGTATGAATGAGGTGTGGAATGATGGGTGGAATGATGTGTGGAATGATGTGTGGAATGATGTGTGGAATGATGAGTGGAATAATGTGAGGAATGAGGTATTGAATGATGTGTGGAACGATGTGTGGAATGATGTGCAGAATGCGGTGTGGAATGATGTGTGGAATGATGTGTGAAATGATGTGTGGAATAATGTGTGGAATGAGGTTTGGAATGATGTATGGAATGATGTTTGGAATGATGTGTGGAATGAGCTTTTGAATGATGAGTGGAATGATGTGTGGAATGAGGTGTGGAAAGTGGTGTGGAATGATGTGTGGAATGATGTGTTGAATGACGTGCGGAATGATGTGTGGAATGATGTGTGTTAGGATGTGTGGAATGACGTGTGGAATGATGTGTCGAATGATGTGTGGATTGATATTTGGAATGACGTCTGGAATGTTATATGGAATGAAGTGTGGAATGTCGTGTGGGATGAAGTGTGGAATTATGTGTTAAATGATGTGTGAAATGATGTGTGGAATGATGTGTGGAATGATGTTTGGAATGATGTGTGGAATGATGTGTGGAATGATTTGTGTAATGATGTGTGGAATGATGTGGGTATCATGTGCAGGATGAAGTGTGCAATGATGTGTGGAATGATGTGTGGAATGATGTGTGGAATGAGGTGTGGAATGATGTGTTAAATGATGTGTGAAATGATGTGTCGAATGATGTGTGGAATGATGTTTGGAATGAGGTTTGGAATGATGTGTGGAATGAGCTGTGGAATGATGTGTGGATTGATGTGAGGAAAGATGTTTGGAAAGATGTCTGGAAAGATGTGTGGAAAGATGTGTGGAATGAGTTGTGGAATGATGTGTGGAATGAGGTGTGGAATGATGTGTGGAATGATGTGTGGAATGAGGTGTGGAATAATGTGTGGAATGAGGTTTGGAATGATGTGTGGAAAGATGTGTGGAATGATGTATCGAATGATGTGTGAAATGATGTGTGGAATGTTGTGTGGAATGATGTTTGGAACGATGTGTGGAATGATGTGTGGAATGAGGTTTGGAATGATATGTAGAAAGCAGTTTGGAATGAGGTGTGGAATGATGTGTGGAATGATGTGTGGAATGATGTGTGGAATGATGTGAGGAATGAGGTTTGGAATGATGTGGGTACCATGTGTGGGATGAAGTGTGCAATGATGTGTGGAATGATGTGTGGAATGAGGTGTGGAATGAGGTGTGGAATGATGTGTGGAATGAGCTGTGGAATGATGTGTGGATTGATGTGAGGAAAGATGTTTGGAAAGATGTCTGGAAAGATGTGTTGAAAGATGGTGTG
Organism: Pristiophorus japonicus; assembly: GCF_044704955.1. NCBI lineage: Eukaryota > Metazoa > Chordata > Chondrichthyes > Pristiophoridae > Pristiophorus > Pristiophorus japonicus. The sequence continues at coordinate 2,583,750 of NW_027250649.1, forward strand.
GAATGAGGTATGGAATGATGTGTGGAATGAGGTGTGGAATGATGTATGGAATGATGTGTGGAATGAGGTGTGGAATAATGTGTGGAATGAGGTTTGGAATGATGTGTGGAAAGATTTGTGGAATGAGGTGTCGAATGATGTGTGAAATGATGTGTGGAATGTTGTGTGGAATGATGTTTGGAACGATGTGTGGAATGATGTGTGGAATGAGGTTTGGAACGATGTGTCGAAAGCAGTTTAAATGAGGTGTGGAATGATGTGTGGAATGATGTGTGGAATGATGTGTGGAATGATGTGAGGAATGAGGTATGGAATGATGTGTGGAATGATGTGTGGAATGATGTGTAGAATGCGGTGTGGAATGATGTGTGGAATGATGTTTGGAATGATGTGTGGAACAATGTGTGTAATGATGTTTGGAATGATGTATGGAATGATGTTTGGAATGATGTGTGGAATGAGGTTTGGAATGATGTGTGGAATGATGTGTGGAATTATGCGTGGGAGGATGTGTGGAATGACGTTTGAAATTATATGTGGAATGATGTATGGAATGAGGGGTGGAATGATGTGCGGAATAATTTGTGCAATGAGGTGTGGAATGATGTGTGGAATGATATGTGGAAAGATGTGTGGAAAGATGTGTGGAATGAGGTGTGGAACGATGTTTGGAATGATATATGGAATGAGGTTTAGAATGATGTGTGGAATATCCTGTAGAATGAGTTGTGGAATGAGGTGTGAATTGAGGTGTGGAATGAGGTGTGAAATGAGGTGTGGAATAATGTGTGGAATGATGTCTGGAATGAGGTGTGGAATGATGGGTGGAATGATGTGTGGAATGATGTGTGAAGTAATGTGTGGAATGATGTGTGGATTGATGTGAGGAATGAGGTGTGAAATATCCTGTGGAATGAGTTGTGGAATGAGTTGTGAATTGAGTTGTGGAATGAGGTGTGAAATGAGTTGTGGAATGATGTGTGGAATGATGTCTGGAATGATGTGTGGAATGAGGTGTGGAATGATGGGTGGAATGATGTGTGGAATGATGTGTAGAATGCGGTGTGGAATGATGTGTGGAATGATGCGTGAAATGATGTGTGGAATAATGTGTGGAATGCGTTTTGGAATAATGTATGGAATGATGTTTGGAATGATAAGTGAAATGACGTTTGGAATGATGAGTGGAGTGATACGTGGAATGATGTGTGGAATGATGTGTGGAATGAGGTGTGGAATGATGTGTGGAATGATGTGTGGAATGATGTGTGGAACAATGTGTGGAATGACATTTGGAATGGTTTATGGAATGATGTTTGGAATGATGTGTGGAATGAGGTTTAGAATGATGTGTGGAATGATGTGTGGAATTATGTGCGGGAGGATGTGTGAAATGACGTTTGAAACTATATGTGGAATGATGTGTGGAATGAGGGATGGAATGATGTGCGGAATAATTTGTGGAATGAGGTGTGGAATGATGTGTGGAATGATATGTGGAAAGATGTGTGGAAAGATGTGTGGAATGAGGTGTGGAATGATGTTTGGAATGATGTATGGAATGTGGTTTAGAATGATGTGTGGAATATCCTGTAGAATGAGTTGTGGAATGAGGTGTGAATTGAGGTGTGGAATGAGGTGTGAAATGAGGTGTGGAATAATGTGTGGAATGATGTCTGGAATGAGGTGTGGAATCATGGGTGGAATGATGTGTGGAATGATGTGTGAAATAATGTGTGGAAGATGTGTGGATTGATGTGAGGAATGAGGTGTGAAATATCCTGTGGAATGAGTTGTGGAATGAGGTGTGAATTGAGTTGTGGAATGAGGTGTGAAATGAGGTGTGGAATGATGTGTGGAATGATGTCTGGAATGATGTGTGGAATGAGGTGTGGAATGATGGGTGGAAATATGTGTGGAATGATGTGTAGAATGCGGTGTGGAATGATGTGTGGAATGATGCGTGAAATGATGTGTGGAATAATGTGTGGAATGAGTTTTGGAATGATGTATGGAATGATGTTTGGAATGATGTGTGAAATGACGTTTGGAATGATGAGTGGAACGTTATGTGGAATGATGTGTGGAATGAGGTGTGGAATGAGGTGTGGAATGATGTGTGGAATGATGTGTGGAATGACGCGTGGAACAATGTGTGGAATGAGGTTTGGAATGATGTATGGAATGATGTTTGGAATGATGTGTGGAATGAGGTTTGGAATGATGTGTGGAATAATGTGTGGAATTATGTGTGGGAGGATGTGTGGAATGACGTTTGAAATTATATGTGGAATGATGTGTGGAATCAGGTGTGGAATGATGTGTGGAATGATGAGTGGAATGCTGTGTGGAATGATGTTTGGAATGATGTGTGGAATGATGTGTGGAATGAGGTGTGGCATGATGTGTGGAATGAAGTATTGAATGAGGTGTGGAATGATGTGTGGAATGATGTGTGGAATGAGGCGTGCAATGATGTGTGGAATTATGTGTGGAATGATGTGTGGAAAGTGTGTGATAAGTTGTGTGGAAAGATGTGTGGAAAGATGTGTGGTATGAGGTGTGGAATGATGTTTGGAATGATGTATGGAATGAGGTTTAGAATTATGTATGGAATGATGTGTGGAATGATATGTGGAATGATGTGTGAAATATCCTGTGGAATGAATTGTGGAATAAGGTTTGAATTGAGGTGTGGAATGAGGTGTGAAATGAGGTGTGGAATGATGTGTGGAATGATGTCTGGAATGATGTGTGGAATGCTGTGTGGAATGATGTGTGGAATGATGCGTGGAATGATGGGAGGAATGAGGTGTCGAATGATGTGTGGAATGATGTGTGGAATGATGTGTAGAATGCGGTGTGGAATGATGTGTGGAATGATGTGTGGAATGATGTGTGGAATGATGTTTGGAATGATGTGTGGAATCATGCGTGGAATGAGGTTTGGAATGATGTGTAGAAAGCTGTATGAATGAGGTGTGGAATGATGGGTGGAATGATGTGTGGAATGATGTGTGGAATGATGTGTGGAATGATGAGTGGAATAATGTGAGGAATGAGGTATCGAATGATGTGTGGAATGATGTGTGGAATGATGTGCAGAATGCGGTGTGGAATGGGGTGTGGAATGATGTGTGGAATGTTGTGTGGAATGTGGTTTGGAACGATGTGTGGAATGATGTGTGGAATGATGTGTGGAATGAGGTGTGGAATAATGTGTGGAATGAGGTTTGGAATGATGTGTGAAAAGATGTGTTGAATGAGGTGTCGAATGATGTGTTAAATGATGTGTGAAATGATGTGTGGAATTATGTGTGGAAAGATGTGTGGAATGAGGTGTGGAATGATGTGTGGAATGAGGTGTGGAATGATGTGTGGAATGATGTGTGGAATGAGGTGTGGAATAACGTGTGGAATGAGGTTTGGAATGATGTGTGGAAAGATGTGTGGAATGATGTGTCGAATGATGTGTGAAATGATGTGTGGAATGTTGTGTGGAATGATGTTTGGAACGATGTGTGGAATGATGTGTGGAATGAGGTTTGGAATGATATGTAGAAAGCAGTTTGGAATGAGGTGTGGAATGATGTGTGGAATGATGTGTGGAATGATGTGTGGAATGAGTTTAGGAATGATTTGTGGAATGATGCGTGGAATGATGTGTGGAAACATGTGTGGAATGATATGAGTAATAATGTATGGAACGAGGTTTGGAATGATGTGTGGAATGATATATTGGAATGATGTGTGGAATGATGTGTGGACTGATGTGTGGAATGATATGAGTAATAATCTGTGGAACGAGTTTTGGAATGATGTGTAGAATGATGAATTGGAATGATGTGTGGAATTATGTGTAGAATGACGGATGGAATGCGTTGTGGAATGATGTGTGGAATGATGTGTGGAATGAGGTTTGGAATGATGTGTGGAATGAGGTGTGGAATGATGTGTGGAATGATTTGTGGAATGATGTTAGGAATGATGTATGGAATGATGTGTGGAATGATGAGTTAAATGGTACGTGCAATGATTTTTGGAATGATATGTGGAATGATGTGTGGAATGATGAGTTAAATGGTACGTGCAATGATTTTTGGAATGATATGTGGAATGATGTGTGGAATGAAGTGAGGAATGATGTGTGGAATGTTGTGTGGGAGAATGTGTGGAATGAGGTTTGAAATGATATGTTAAATGATGAGTGGAATGGTGTGTGAAATGACGTGTGGAATGATGTGTCGAATGATGTGTGGATTGATGTTTGGAATGACGTGTGGAATGTTATGTGCAATGAAGTTTGGAATGTCATGTGTGATGAAGTGTGGAATGATGTGTGGAATGATGTGTGGAATGATGAGTGAAATGTTGTGTGGAATAATGTGAGGAATGAGGTTTGCAATGATGTATGGAATGATGTTTGGAATGATATGTGGAATGATGTGTGAAATATCCTGTGGAATGAGTTGTGGAATGAGTTTTGAATTGAGGTGTGGAATGAGGTGTGAAATGAGGTGTGGAATGATGTGTGGAATGATGTCTGGAATGATGTGTGGAATGAGGTGTGGAATGATGGGCGGAATGATGTGTGGAATGATGTGTGGAATGATGTGTGGAATGATGCGTGGAATGATGGGAGGAATGAGGTGTCGAATGATGTGTGGAATGATGTGTGGAATGATGTGTAGAATGCGGTGTGGAATGATGTGTGGAATGATGTGTGGAATGATGTGTGGAATGATGTGTGAAATGATGTGTGGAATGATGTTTGGAATGATGTGTGGTATCATGCGTGGAATGAGGTTTGGAATGATGTGTAGAAAGCTGTATGAATGAGGTGTGGAATGATGGGTGGAATGATGTGTGGAATGATGTGTGGAATGATGTGTGGAATGATGAGTGGAATAATGTGAGGAATGAGGTATTGAATGATGTGTGGAACGATGTGTGGAATGATGTGCAGAATGCGGTGTGGAATGATGTGTGGAATGATGTGTGAAATGATGTGTGGAATAATGTGTGGAATGAGGTTTGGAATGATGTATGGAATGATGTTTGGAATGATGTGTGGAATGAGCTTTTGAATGATGAGTGGAATGATGTGTGGAATGAGGTGTGGAAAGTGGTGTGGAATGATGTGTGGAATGATGTGTTGAATGACGTGCGGAATGATGTGTGGAATGATGTGTGTTAGGATGTGTGGAATGACGTGTGGAATGATGTGTCGAATGATGTGTGGATTGATATTTGGAATGACGTCTGGAATGTTATATGGAATGAAGTGTGGAATGTCGTGTGGGATGAAGTGTGGAATTATGTGTTAAATGATGTGTGAAATGATGTGTGGAATGATGTGTGGAATGATGTTTGGAATGATGTGTGGAATGATGTGTGGAATGATTTGTGTAATGATGTGTGGAATGATGTGGGTATCATGTGCAGGATGAAGTGTGCAATGATGTGTGGAATGATGTTTGGAATGATGTGTGGAATGAGGTGTGGAATGATGTGTTAAATGATGTGTGAAATGATGTGTCGAATGATGTGTGGAATGATGTTTGGAATGAGGTTTGGAATGATGTGTGGAATGAGCTGTGGAATGATGTGTGGATTGATGTGAGGAAAGATGTTTGGAAAGATGTCTGGAAAGATGTGTGGAAAGATGTGTGGAATGAGTTGTGGAATGATGTGTGGAATGAGGTGTGGAATGATGTGTGGAATGATGTGTGGAATGAGGTGTGGAATAATGTGTGGAATGAGGTTTGGAATGATGTGTGGAAAGATGTGTGGAATGATGTATCGAATGATGTGTGAAATGATGTGTGGAATGTTGTGTGGAATGATGTTTGGAACGATGTGTGGAATGATGTGTGGAATGAGGTTTGGAATGATATGTAGAAAGCAGTTTGGAATGAGGTGTGGAATGATGTGTGGAATGATGTGTGGAATGATGTGTGGAATGATGTGAGGAATGAGGTTTGGAATGATGTGGGTATCATGTGTGGGATGAAGTGTGCAATGATGTGTGGAATGATGTGTGGAATGAGGTGTGGAATGAGGTGTGGAATGATGTGTGGAATGAGCTGTGGAATGATGTGTGGATTGATGTGAGGAAAGATGTTTGGAAAGATGTCTGGAAAGATGTGTTGAAAGATGGTGTGGAATGAGGTATGGAATGATGTGTGGAATGAGGTGTGGAATGATGTATGGAATGATGTGTGGAATGAGGTGTGGAATAATGTGTGGAATGAGGTTTGGAATGATGTGTGGAAAGATTTGTGGAATGAGGTGTCGAATGATGTGTGAAATGATGTGTGGAATGTTGTGTGGAATGATGTTTGGAACGATGTGTGGAATGATGTGTGGAATGAGGTTTGGAACGAGGTGTCGAAAGCAGTTTAAATGAGGTGTGGAATGATGTGTGGAATGATGTGTGGAATGATGTGTGGAATGATGTGAGGAATGAGGTATGGAATGATGTGTGGAATGATGTGTGGAATGATGTGTAGAATGCGGTGTGGAATGATGTGTGGAATGATGTTTGGAATGATGTGTGGAACAATGTGTGTAATGATGTTTGGAATGATGTATGGAATGATGTTTGGAATGATGTGTGGAATGAGGTTTGGAATGATGTGTGGAATGATGTGTGGAATTATGCGTGGGAGGATGTGTGGAATGACGTTTGAAATTATATGTGGAATGATGTATGGAATGAGGGGTGGAATGATGTGCGGAATAATTTGTGCAATGAGGTGTGGAATGATGTGTGGAATGATATGTGGAAAGATGTGTGGAAAGATGTGTGGAATGAGGTGTGGAACGATGTTTGGAATGATATATGGAATGAGGTTTAGAATGATGTGTGGAATATCCTGTAGAATGAGTTGTGGAATGAGGTGTGAATTGAGGTGTGGAATGAGGTGTGAAATGAGGTGTGGAATAATGTGTGGAATGATGTCTGGAATGAGGTGTGGAATGATGGGTGGAATGATGTGTGGAATGATGTGTGAAGTAATGTGTGGAATGATGTGTGGATTGATGTGAGGAATGAGGTGTGAAATATCCTGTGGAATGAGTTGTGGAATGAGTTGTGAATTGAGTTGTGGAATGAGGTGTGAAATGAGTTGTGGAATGATGTGTGGAATGATGTCTGGAATGATGTGTGGAATGAGGTGTGGAATGATGGGTGGAATGATGTGTGGAATGATGTGTAGAATGCGGTGTGGAATGATGTGTGGAATGATGCGTGAAATGATGTGTGGAATAATGTGTGGAATGCGTTTTGGAATAATGTATGGAATGATGTTTGGAATGATAAGTGAAATGACGTTTGGAATGATGAGTGGAGTGATACGTGGAATGATGTGTGGAATGATGTGTGGAATGAGGTGTGGAATGATGTGTGGAATGATGTGTGGAATGATGTGTGGAACAATGTGTGGAATGACATTTGGAATGGTTTATGGAATGATGTTTGGAATGATGTGTGGAATGAGGTTTAGAATGATGTGTGGAATGATGTGTGGAATTATGTGCGGGAGGATGTGTGAAATGACGTTTGAAACTATATGTGGAATGATGTGTGGAATGAGGGATGGAATGATGTGCGGAATAATTTGTGGAATGAGGTGTGGAATGATGTGTGGAATGATATGTGGAAAGATGTGTGGAAAGATGTGTGGAATGAGGTGTGGAATGATGTTTGGAATGATGTATGGAATGTGGTTTAGAATGATGTGTGGAATATCCTGTAGAATGAGTTGTGGAATGAGGTGTGAATTGAGGTGTGGAATGAGGTGTGAAATGAGGTGTGGAATAATGTGTGGAATGATGTCTGGAATGAGGTGTGGAATCATGGGTGGAATGATGTGTGGAATGATGTGTGAAATAATGTGTGGAATGATGTGTGGATTGATGTGAGGAATGAGGTGTGAAATATCCTGTGGAATGAGTTGTGGAATGAGGTGTGAATTGAGTTGTGGAATGAGGTGTGAAATGAGGTGTGGAATGATGTGTGGAATGATGTCTGGAATGATGTGTGGAATGAGGTGTGGAATGATGGGTGGAAATATGTGTGGAATGATGTGTAGAATGCGGTGTGGAATGATGTGTGGAATGATGCGTGAAATGATGTGTGGAATAATGTGTGGAATGAGTTTTGGAATGATGTATGGAATGATGTTTGGAATGATGTGTGAAATGACGTTTGGAATGATGAGTGGAACGTTATGTGGAATGATGTGTGGAATGAGGTGTGGAATGAGGTGTGGAATGATGTGTGGAATGATGTGTGGAATGACGCGTGGAACAATGTGTGGAATGAGGTTTGGAATGATGTATGGAATGATGTTTGGAATGATGTGTGGAATGAGGTTTGGAATGATGTGTGGAATAATGTGTGGAATTATGTGTGGGAGGATGTGTGGAATGACGTTTGAAATTATATGTGGAATGATGTGTGGAATCAGGTGTGGAATGATGTGTGGAATGATGAGTGGAATGCTGTGTGGAATGATGTTTGGAATGATGTGTGGAATGATGTGTGGAATGAGGTGTGGCATGATGTGTGGAATGAAGTATTGAATGAGGTGTGGAATGATGTGTGGAATGATGTGTGGAATGAGGCGTGCAATGATGTGTGGAATTATGTGTGGAATGATGTGTGGAAAGTGTGTGATAAGTTGTGTGGAAAGATGTGTGGAAAGATGTGTGGTATGAGGTGTGGAATGATGTTTGGAATGATGTATGGAATGAGGTTTAGAATTATGTATGGAATGATGTGTGGAATGATATGTGGAATGATGTGTGAAATATCCTGTGGAATGAATTGTGGAATAAGGTTTGAATTGAGGTGTGGAATGAGGTGTGAAATGAGGTGTGGAATGATGTGTGGAATGATGTCTGGAATGATGTGTGGAATGCTGTGTGGAATGATGTGTGGAATGATGCGTGGAATGATGGGAGGAATGAGGTGTCGAATGATGTGTGGAATGATGTGTGGAATGATGTGTAGAATGCGGTGTGGAATGATGTGTGGAATGATGTGTGGAATGATGTGTGGAATGATGTTTGGAATGATGTGTGGAATCATGCGTGGAATGAGGTTTGGAATGATGTGTAGAAAGCTGTATGAATGAGGTGTGGAATGATGGGTGGAATGATGTGTGGAATGATGTGTGGAATGATGTGTGGAATGATGAGTGGAATAATGTGAGGAATGAGGTATCGAATGATGTGTGGAATGATGTGTGGAATGATGTGCAGAATGCGGTGTGGAATGGGGTGTGGAATGATGTGTGGAATGTTGTGTGGAATGTGGTTTGGAACGATGTGTGGAATGATGTGTGGAATGATGTGTGGAATGAGGTGTGGAATAATGTGTGGAATGAGGTTTGGAATGATGTGTGAAAAGATGTGTGGAATGAGGTGTCGAATGATGTGTTAAATGATGTGTGAAATGATGTGTGGAATTATGTGTGGAAAGATGTGTGGAATGAGGTGTGGAATGATGTGTGGAATGAGGTGTGGAATGATGTGTGGAATGATGTGTGGAATGAGGTGTGGAATAACGTGTGGAATGAGGTTTGGAATGATGTGTGGAAAGATGTGTGGAATGATGTGTCGAATGATGTGTGAAATGATGTGTGGAATGTTGTGTGGAATGATGTTTGGAACGATGTGTGGAATGATGTGTGGAATGAGGTTTGGAATGATATGTAGAAAGCAGTTTGGAATGAGGTGTGGAATGATGTGTGGAATGATGTGTGGAATGATGTGTGGAATGACGTGTGGAATGAGGTGTGGAATGATGTGTGGAATGAGCTGTGTAATGATGTGTGGATTGATGTGAGGAAAGATGTTTGGAAAGATGTCTGGAAAGATGTGTTGAAAGATGTGTGGAATGAGGTATGGAAAAATGTGTGGAATGAGGTGTGGAATGATGTATGGAATGATGTGTGGAATGAGGTGTGGAATAATGTGTGGAATGAGGTTTGGAATGAAGTGTGGTAAGATGTGTGGAATGATGTGTCGAATGATGTGTGAAATGATGTGTGGAATGTTGTGTGGAATGATGTTTGGAACGATGTGTGGAATGATGTGTGGAATGAGGTTTGGAATTATGTGTCGAAAGCAGTTTGGAATGAGGTGTGGAATGATGTGTGGAATGTGTTGTGGAATGATGTGTGGAATGATGTCTGGAATGATGTGTGGAATGAGGTGTGGAATGATGGGTCGAATGATGTGTGGAATGATGTGTAGAATGCGGTGTGGAATGATGTGTGGAATGATGCGTGAAATGATGTGTGGAATAATGTGTGGAATGAGTTTTGGAATGATGTATGGAATGATGTTTAGAATGATGTGTGAAATGACGTTTGGAATGATGAGTGGAATGATATGTGGAATGATGTGTGGAATGATGTGTGGAATGAGGTGTGGAATAATGTGTGGAATGATGTCTGGAATGAGGTGTGGATTGATGGGTGGAATGATGTGTGGAATGATGTGTGAAATAATGTGTGGAATGATGTGTGGATTGATGTGACGAATGAGGTGTGAAATATCCTGTGGAATGAGTTGTGGAATGAGGTGTGAATTGAGTTGTGGAATGAGGTGTGAAATGAGGTGTGGAATGCTGTGTGGAATGATGTCTGGAGTGATGTGTGGAATGAGGTGTGGAATGATGGGTGGAATGATGTGTGGAATGATGTGCAGAATGCGGTGTGGAATGATGTGTGGAATGATGCGTGAAATGATGTGTGGAATAATGTGTGGAATGAGTTTTGGAATGATGTATGGAATGATGTTTGGAATGATGTGTGAAATGACGTTTGGAATGATGAGTGGAATGATATGTGGAATGATATGTGGAATGATGTGTGGAATGATGTGTGGAATAAGGTGTGGAATGATGTGTGGAATGATGTGTGGAATGATGTGTGGAACAATGTGTGTAATGAGGTTTGGAATGATGTATGGAATGATGTTTGGAATGATGTGTGGAATGAGGTTTGGAATGATGTGTGGAACGATGTGTGGAATTATGTGTGGGAGGATGTGTGGAATGACGTTTGAAATTATATGTGGAATGATGTGTGGAATGAGGGGTGGAATCATGTGCGGAAAAATTTGTGGAATCAGGTGTGGAATGATGTGTGGAATGATATGTAGAAAGATGTGTGGAAAGATGTGTGGAATGAGGTGTGGAATGATGTTTGGAATGATGTATGGAATGAGGTATAGAATGATGTGTGGAATATCCTGTAGAATGAGTTGTGGAATGAGGTGTGAATTGAGTTGTGGAATGAGGTGTGAAATGAGGTGTGGAATAATGTGTGGAATGATGTCTGGAATGAGGTGTTGAATGATGGGTGGAATGATGTGTGGAATGATGTGTGAAATAATGTGTGGAATGATGTGTGGATTGATGTGAGGAATGAGGTGTGAAATATCCTGTGGAATGAGTTGTGGAATGAGGTGTGAATTGAGTTGTGGAATGAGGTGTGAAATGAGTTATGGAATGATGTGTGGAATGATTTCTGGAATGATGTGTGGAATGAGGTGTGGAATGATGGGTGAAATGATGTGTGGAATGATGTGTAGAATGCGGTGTGGAATGATGTGTGGAATGATGCGTGAAATGATGTGTGGAATAATGTGTGGAATGAATTTTGGAATGATGTATGGAATGATGTTTGGAATGATGTGTGAAATGACGTTTGGAATGATGAGTGGAATGATATGTGGAATGATGTGTGGAATGATGTGTGGAATGAAGTATGGAAAGTGGTGCGGAATGATGTGTGGAATGATGTGTGGGATGATATGTGGAATGATGTGTGGAATGATGTATTGGAGGATGTGTGGAATGAGGTTTGAAATGATATGTGGAATGATGTGTGGAATGACGTGTGGAATGATGTGTCGAATGATGTGTGGATTGATGTTTGGAATGAGGTGTGGAATGTTATGTGGAATGAAGTGTGGAATGATGTGTGGAATGATGTCTGGAATGATGTGTAGAATGAGTTGTGGAATGATATGTGGAATGAGGTTTGACATGATGAGTGGAAAGATTTGTGGAATGATGTATGGAATGACGTTTGGAATAATGTGTCGAATGATGTGTGGATTGATGTTTGGAATGAAGTGTGGAATGTTATGTGGAATGAAGTGTGTAATTATGTATGGAATGTTTTCTGGAATGATATGTAGAATGAGGTGTGGAATGATATGTGGAATGAGGTTTGTCATGATGAGTGGAATGATTTGTGTAATGAGGTGTAGAATGATGTGTGGAATGATGTGTGCATTAATGTTTGGAATGAGGTTTGGAATGATGTATGGAATGAAGTTTAGAATTATGTGTGGAATGAGGTTTGGAATGATGTGAGGAATGATGTGTGGACTGATGTGTGGAACAATGTGTGGAATGAGGTTTAGAATGATGTATGACATGATGTTTGGAATGATGTGTGGAATGAGGTTTGGAATGATGTGTGGAATGACGTGTGGAATTATGTGTGGGAGGATGTGTGGAATGACGTTTGACATTTTACGTGGAATGATGTGTGGAATGAGGGGTGGAATGATGTGCGGAATAATTTGTGGAATGAGGTGTGGAATCATGTGTGGAATGATATGTGGAAAGATGTGTGGAAAGATGTGTGGAATGAGGTGTGGAATGATGTTTGGAATGATGTATGGAATGAGGTTTAGAATGATGTGTGGAATATCCTGTAGAATGAGTTGTGGAATGAGGTGTGAATTGAGGTGTGGAATGAGGTGTGAAATGAGGTGTGGAATAATGTGTGGAATGATGTCTGGAATGAGGTGTGGAATGATGTATGGAATGATGTGTGGAATGAGGTGTGGAATAATGTGTGGAATGAGGTTTGGAATGAAGTGTGGTAAGATGTGTGGAATGAGGTGTCGAATGATGTGTGAAATGATGTGTGGAATGTTGTGTGGAATGATGTTTGGAACGATGTGTGGAATGATGTGTGGAATGAGGTTTGGAATGATGTGTCGAAAGCAGTTTGGAATGAGGTGTGGAATGATGTGTGGAATGAGTTGTGGAATGATGTGTGGAATGATGTCTGGAATGATGTGTGGAATGAGGTGTGGAATGATGGGTCGAATGATGTGTGGAATGATGTGTAGAATGCGGTGTGGAATGATGTGTGGAATGATGCGTGAAATGATGTGTGGAATAATGTGTGGAATGAGTTTTGGAATGATGTATGGAATGATGTTTAGAATGATGTGTGAAATGACGTTTGGAATGATGAGTGGAATGATATGTGGAATGATGTGTGGAATGATGTGTGGAATGAGGTGTGGAATAATGTGTGGAATGATGTCTGGAATGAGGTGTGGAATGATGGGTGGAATGATGTGTGGAATGATGTGTGAAATAATGTGTGGAATGATGTGTGGATTGATGTGACGAATGAGGTGTGAAATATCCTGTGGAATGAGTTGTGGAATGAGGTGTGAATTGAGTTGTGGAATGAGGTGTGAAATGAGGTGTGGAATGCTGTGTGGAATGATGTCTGGAGTGATGTGTGGAATGAGGTGTGGAATGATGGGTGGAATGATGTGTGGAATGATGTGCAGAATGCGGTGTGGAATGATGTGTGGAATGATGCGTGAAATGATGTGTGGAATAATGTGTGGAATGAGTTTTGGAATGATGTATGGAATGATGTTTGGAATGATGTGTAAAATGACGTTTGGAATGATGAGTGGAATGATATGTGGAATGATATGTGGAATGATGTGTGGAATGATGTGTGGAATAAGGTGTGGAATGATGTGTGGAATGATGTGTGGAATGATGTGTGGAACAATGTGTGTAATGAGGTTTGGAATGATGTATGGAATGATGTTTGGAATGATGTGTGGAATGAGGTTTGGAATGATGTGTGGAATGATGTGTGGAATTATGTGTGGGAGGATGTGTGGAATGACGTTTGAAATTATATGTGGAATGATGTGTGGAATGAGGGGTGTATCATGTGCGGAAAAATTTGTGGAATCAGGTGTGGAATGATGTGTGGAATGATATGTAGAAAGATGTGTGGAAAGATGTGTGGAATGAGGTGTGGAATGATGTTTGGAATGATGTATGGAATGAGGTATAGAATGATGTGTGGAATATCCTGTAGAATGAGTTGTGGAATGAGGTGTGAATTGAGGTGTGGAATGAGGTGTGAAATGAGGTGTGGAATAATGTGTGGAATGATGTCTGGAATGAGGTGTGGAATGATGGGTGGAATGATGTGTGGAATGATGTGTGGATTGATGTGAGGAATGAGGTGTGAAATATCCTGTGGAATGAGTTGTGGAATGAGGTGTGAATTGAGTTGTGGAATGAGGTGTGAAATGAGTTGTGGAATGATGTGTGGAATGATTTCTGGAATGATGTGTGGAATGAGGTGTGGAATGATGGGTGGAATGATGTGTGGAATGATGTGTAGAATGCGGTGTGGAATGATGTGTGGAATGATGCGTGAAATGATGTGTGGAATAATGTGTGGAATGAATTTTGGAATGATGTATGGAATGATGTTTGGAATGATGTGTGAAATGACGTTTGGAATGATGAGTGGAATGATATGTGGAATGATGTGTGGAATGATGTGTGGAATGAAGTATGGAAAGTGGTGCGGAATGATGTGTGGAATGATGTGTGGGATGATATGTGGAATGATGTGTGGAATGATGTATTGGAGGATGTGTGGAATGAGGTTTGAAATGATATGTGGAATGATGTGTGGAATGACGTGTGGAATGATGTGTCGAATTATGTGTGGATTGATGTTTGGAATGAGGTGTGGAATGTTATGTGGAATGAAGTGTGGAATGATGTGTGGAATGATGTCTGGAATGATGTGTAGAATGAGGTGTGGAATGATATGTGGAATGAGGTTTGTCATGATGAGTGGAATGATTTGTGTAATGAGGTGTGGAATGATGTGTGGAATGATGTGTGCATTGATGTTTGGAATGAGGTTTGGAATGATGTATGGAATGAAGTTTAGAATTATGTGTTGAATGAGGTTTGGAATGATGTGAGGAATGATGTGTGGACTGATGTGTGGAACAATGTGTGGAATGAGGTTTGGAATGATGTATGAAATGATGTTTGGAATGATGTGTGGAATGAGGTTTGGAATGATGTGTGGAATGACGTGTGGAATTATGTGTGGGAGGATGTGTGGAATGACGTTTGACATTTTACGTGGAATGATGTGTGGAATGAGGGGTGGAATGATGTGCGGAATAATTTGTGGAATGAGGTGTGGAATCATGTGTGGAATGATATGTGGAAAGATGTGTGGAAAGATGTGTGGAATGAGGTGTGGAATGATGTTTGGAATGATGTATGGAATGAGGTTTAGAATGATGTGTGGAATATCCTGTAAAATGAGTTGTGGAATGAGGTGTGAATTGAGGTGTGGAATGAGGTGTGAAATGAGGTGTGGAATAATGTGAGGAATGATGTCTGGAATGAGGTGTGGAATGATGGGTGGAATGATGTGTGGAATGATGTGTGAAATAATGTGTGGAATGATGTGTGGATTGATGTGAGGAATGAGGTGTGAAATATCCTGTGGAATGAGTTGTGGAATGAGGTGTGAATTGAGTTGTGGAATGAGGTGTGAAATGAGTTGTGGAATGATGTGTGGAATGATTTCTGTAATGATGTGTGGAATGAGGTGTGGAATGAGTTGTGGAATGATGTGTGGAATGATTTCTGGAATGATGTGTGGAATGAGGTGTGGAATGATGTGTAGAATGCGGTGTGGAATGATGTGTGGAATGATGCGTGAAATGATGTGTGGAATAATTTGTGGAATGAGTTTTGGAATGATGTATGGAATGATGTTTGGAATGATGTGTGAAATGACGTTTGGAATGATGAGTGGAATGATATGTGTAATGATGTGTGGAATGATGTGTGGAATGAGGTGTGGAATAATGTGTGGAATGATGTCTGGAATGAGGTGTGGAATGATGGGTGGAATGATGTGTGGAATGATGTGTGAAATAATGTGTGGAATGATGTGTGGATTGATGTGAGGAATGAGGTGTGAAATATCCTGTGGAATGAGTTGTGGAATGAGGTGTGAATTGAGTTGTGGAATGAGGTGTGAAATGAGGTGTGGAATGCTGTGTGGAATGATGTCTGGAATGATGTGTGGAATGAGGTGTGGAATGATGGGTGGAATGATGTGTGGAATGATGTGTAGAATGCGGTGTGGAATGATGTGTGGAATGATGCGTGAAATGATGTGTGGAATAATGTGTGGAATGAGTTTTGGAATGATGTATGGAATGATGTTTGGAATGATGTGTAAAATGACGTTTGGAATGATGAGTGGAATGATATGTGGAATGATGTGTGGAATGATGTGTGGAATAAGGTGTGGAATGATGTGTGGAATGATGTGTGGAATGATGTGTGGAACAATGTGTGTAATGAGGTTTGGAATGATGTATGGAATGATGTTTGGAATGATGTGTGGAATGAGGTTTGGAATGATGTGTGGAATGATGTGTGGAATTTTGTGTGGGAGGATGTGTGGAATATCGTTTGAAATTATGTGTGGAATGATGTGTGGATTGATGTGAGGAATGAGGTGTGAAATATCCTGTGGAATGAGTTGTGGAATGAGGTGTGAATTGAGTTGTGGAATGGGGTGTGAAATGAGTTGTGGAATGATGTGTGGAATGATTTCTGTAATGATGTGTGGAATGAGGTGTGGAATGAGTTGTGGAATGATGTGTGGAATGATTTCTGGAATGATGTGTGGAATGAGGTGTGGAATGATGTGTAGAATGCGGTGTGGAATGATGTGTGGAATGATGCGTGAAATGATGTGTGGAATAATGTGTGGAATGAGTTTTGGAATGATGTATGGAATGATGTTTGGAATGATGTGTGAAATGACGTTTGGAATGATGAGTGGAATGATATGTGGAATGATGTGTGGAATGATGTGTGGAATGAGGTATGGAAAGTGGTGCGGAATGATGTGTGGAATGAAGTGTGGGATGATATGTGGAATGATATGTGGAATGATGTATTGGAGGATGTGTGGAATGAGGTTTGAAATGATATGTGGAATGATGTGTGGAATGATGTGTGGAATGACGTGTGGAATGATGTGTCGAATGATGTGTGGATTGATGTTTGGAATGAGGTGTGGAATGTTATGTGGAATGAAGTGTGGAATGATGTATGGAATGATGTCTGGAATGATGTCTAGAATGAGGTGTGGAATGATATGTGGAATGAGGTTTGTCATGATGAGTGGAATGATTTGTGTAATGAGGTGTGGAATGATGTGTGGAATGATGTGTGGATTTATGTTTGGAATGAGGTTTGGAATGATGTATGGAATGATGTTTAGAATTATGTGTGGAATGAGGTTTGGAATGATGTGAGGAATGAGGTGTGGACTGATGTGTGGAATGATGTGTGGAATGATGTGTAGAATGCGGTGTGGAATATTGTGTGGAATGATGTGTGGAATGATGTGTGGAATAATGTGTGGAATGAGGTTTGGAATGATGTATGGAATGATGTTTGGAATGATGTGTGGAATGATGTTTGGAATGATAAGTGGAATGATGTGTGGATTGATGTGAGGAATGAGGTGTGAAATATCCTGTGGAATGAGTTGTGGAATGAGGTGTGAATTGAGTTGTGGAATGAGGTGTGAAATGAGGTGTGGAATGCTGTATGGAATGATGTCTGGAATGATGTGTGGAATGAGGTGTGGAATGATGGGTGGAATGATGTGTGGAATGATGTGTAGAATGCGGTGTGGAATGATGTGTGGAATGATGCGTGAAATGATGTGTGGAATAATGTGTGGAATGAGTTTTGGAATGATGTATGGAATGATGTTTGGAATGATGTGTGAAATGACGTTTGGAATGAT
The DNA here is from genome assembly GCF_044704955.1 of Pristiophorus japonicus. Lineage (NCBI taxonomy): Eukaryota > Metazoa > Chordata > Chondrichthyes > Pristiophoridae > Pristiophorus > Pristiophorus japonicus. Next base: position 2,601,713 of record NW_027250649.1, read on the forward strand.
GAGTGGAATGATATGTGGAATGATGTGTGGAATGATGTGTGGAATAAGGTGTGGAATGATGTGTGGAATGATGTGTGGAATGATGTGTGGAACAATGTGTGTAATGAGGTTTGGAATGATGTATGGAATGATGTTTGGAATGATGTGTGGAATGAGGTTTGGAATGATGTGTGGAATGATGTGTGGAATTTTGTGTGGGAGGATGTGTGGAATGACGTTTGCAATTATGTGTGGAATGATGTGTGGATTGATGGGAGGAATGAGGTGTGAAATATCCTGTGGAATGAGTTGTGGAATGAGGTGTGAATTGAGTTGTGGAATGAGGTGTGAAATGAGTTGTGGAATGATGTGTGGAATGATTTCTGTAATGATGTGTGGAATGAGGTGTGGAATGAGTTGTGGAATGATGTGTGGAATGATTTCTGGAATGATGTGTGGAATGAGGTGTGGAATGATGTGTAGAATGCGGTGTGGAATGATGTGTGGAATGATGCGTGAAATGATGTGTGGAATAATGTGTGGAATGAGTTTTGGAATGATGTATGGAATGATGTTTGGAATGATGTGTGAAATGACGTTTGGAATGATGAGTGGAATGATATGTGGAATGATGTGTGGAATGATGTGTGGAATGAGGTATGGAAAGTGGTGCGGAATGATGTGTGGAATGATGTGTGGGATGATATGTGGAATGATGTGTGGAATGATGTATTGGAGGATGTGTGGAATGAGGTTTGAAATGATATGTGGAATGATGTGTGGAATGATGTGTGGAATGACGTGTGGAATGATGTGTCGAATGATGTGTGGATTGATGTTTGGAATGAGGTGTGGAATGTTATGTGGAATGAAGTGTGGAATGATGTATGGAATGATGTCTGGAATGATGTCTAGAATGAGGTGTGGAATGATATGTGGAATGAGGTTTGTCATGATGAGTGGAATGATTTGTGTAATGAGGTGTGGAATGATGTGTGGAATGATGTGTGGATTTATGTTTGGAATGAGGTTTGGAATGATGTATGGAATGATGATTAGAATTATGTGTGGAATGAGGTTTGGAATGATGTGAGGAATGAGGTGTGGACTGATGTGTGGAATGATGTGTGGAATGATGTGTAGAATGCGGTGTGGAATATTGTGTGGAATGATGTGTGGAATGATGTGTGGAATGATGTGTGGAATAATGTGTGGAATGAGGTTTGGAATGATGTATGGAATGATGTTTGGAATGATGTGTGGAATGATGTTTGGAATGATAAGTGGAATGATGTGTGGATTGATGTGAGGAATGAGGTGTGAAATATTCTGTGGAATGAGTTGTGGAATGAGGTGTGAATTGAGTTGTGGAATGAGGTGTGAAATGAGGTGTGGAATGCTGCATGGAATGATGTGTGGAATGATGTGTGGAATGATGTGTGGAACAATGTGTGTAATGAGGTTTGGAATGATGTATGGAATGATGTTTGGAATGATGTGTGGAATGAGGTTTGGAATGATGTGTGGAATGATGTGTGGAATTTTGTGTGGGAGGATGTGTGGAATGACGTTTGAAATTATGTGTGGAATGATGTGTGGATTGATGTGAGGAATTCGGTGTGAAATATCCTGTGGAATGAGTTGTGGAATGAGGTGTGAATTGAGTTGTGCAATGAGGTGTGAAATGAGTTGTGGAATGATGTGTGGAATGATTTCTGTAATGATGTGTGGAATGAGGTGTGGAATGAGTTGTGGAATGATGTGTGGAATGATTTCTGGAATGATGTGTGGAATGAGGTGTGGAATGATGTGTAGAATGCGTTGTGCAATGATGTGTGGAATGATGCGTGAAATGATGTGTGGAATAATGTGTGGAATGAGTTTTGGAATGATGTATGGAATGATGTTTGGAATGATGTGTGAAATGACGTTTGGAATGATGAGTGGAATGATATGTGGAATGATGTGTGGAATGATGTGTGGAATGAGGTATGGAAAGTGGTGCGGAATGATGTGTGGAATGATGTGTGGGATGATATGTGGAATGATGTGTGGAATGATGTATTGGAGGATGTGTGGAATGAGGTTTGAAATGATATGTGGAATGATGTGTGGAATGATGTGTGGAATGACGTGTGGAATGATGTGTCGAATGATGTGTGGATTGATGTTTGGAATGAGGTGTGGAATGTTATGTGGAATGAAGTGTGGAATGATGTATGGAATGATGTCTGGAATGATGTCTAGAATGAGGTGTGGAATGATATGTGGAATGAGGTTTGTCATGATGAGTGGAATGATTTGTGTAATGAGGTGTGGAATGTTGTGTGGAATGATGTGTGGATTTATGTTTGGAATGAGGTTTGGAATGATGTATGGAATGATGTTTAGAATTATGTGTGGAATGAGGTTTGGAATGATGTGAGGAATGAGGTGTGGACTGATGTGTGGAATGATGTGTGGAATGATGTGTAGAATGCGTTGTGGAATATTGTGTGGAATGATGTGTGGAATGATGTGTGGAATAATGTGTGGAATGAGGTTTGGAGTGATGTATGGAATGATGTTTGGAATGATGTGTGGAATGATGTTTGGAATGATAAGTGGAATGATGTGTGGAATGATGTGTGGAATGATGTGTGGAATGAGGTGTGGAATGATGTGTGGAATGATGTGTGGAATGATATGTGGAATGAGGTGTGGAATGATGTGTGGAATGATGGGTGGAATGACGTGTGGAATGATGTGTGGAATGATGTGTGGAATGAGGGGTGGAATGATGTGCGGAATAATGTCTGGAATGAGGTGTGGAATGATGTGTGGAATGATATGTGGAAAACTGTGTGGAAAGATGTGTGGAATGAGGTGTGGAATGATGTTTGGAATGATGTATGAAATGATGTTTAGAATGATGTATGGAATGATGTGTGGAATGATGTTGGAACTTTCGTGTGGAACGAGTTGTGGAATGAGGTGTGAATTGAGGTGTGGAATGAGGTGTGAAATGGAGTGTGGAATGATGTGTGGAATGATATGTGGAATGATGTGTGCAAAGAGGTGTGCAATGATGTGTGGAATGATATGTGGAATGATGTGTGGAATGATTTGTGGAATGAGGATCAGAATGATGTGTGGAATGATGTGTGGAATGATATTTGGAATGATGTGTGCAATTACGTGTGGAATGAGTTGAGGAATGAGGTGTGCAATCATGTGTGGAATGAAATGTGGAATGGTGTGTGGAATGATGTGTGGAATGAGGTGTGGAATGAGGTGTGGAATGAGGTGTGGAATGATGTGTGGAATGATGTGTGGAATGATGTGTGAAATGATGTGTTGAATGAGGTGTGAAATGAGCTGCGGAATGAGGTTTGGAATGAGGTGTAGAATGATGTGTGGAATGAGCTGTGGAATGAGGTGTGGAATGAGGTGTAGAATGATGTGTGAAATGATGTGTGGAATGATGTGTGGAATGATGTGTGGAGTGATGGGTGGAATGATGGGGCCCCAGCTGTTTACATTGTACATTAATGATTTAGACAAGGGGATTAAATGTAGTATCTCCAAATTTGCGGATGACACTAAGTTGCGTGGCAGTGTGAGCTGTGAGGAGGATGCTATGAGGCTGCAGAGCGACTTGGATAGGTTAGATGAGTGGGCAAATGCATGGTAGATGAAGTATAATGTGGATAAATCTAAGTTTATCCACTTTGGTGGTAAAAACAGAGAGACAGACTATTATCTGAATGGTGATAGTTTAGGAAAAGGGGAGGTGCAACGAGACCTGGTTATCATGGTACATCAGTCATTAAAGGTTGGCATGCAGGTACAGCAGGCCATTAAGAAAGCAAATGGCATGTTGGCCTTCATAGCGAAGGGATTTGAGTACAGGGGAAGGGTGGTGTTGCTACAGTTGTGCGGAGCGTTGATGAGGCCACACCTGGAGTATTCTGTACAGTTCTGGCCTCCTAACCTGAGGAAGGACATTCTTCCTATTGAGGGAGTGCAGCGAAAGTTCACCAGACTGATTCCCGGGATGGCGGGACTGACCTATCAAGAAAGACTGGATCAACTGGGCTTGTATTCTCTAGAGTTCAGAAGAATGGAAGGGGACCGCATAGAAATTTTTAAAATTCTGACGGGGTTGGACAGTTTAGATGCAGGAAGAATGTTCCCAATGTTGGGGAAGTCCCGAACCATGGGACACAGTCTAAGGATAAGGGGTAAGCCTTTTAGGAACGAGATGAGGAGAAACCTCTTCACCCAGAGAGTGGTGAACCTGTGGAATTCTCTACCACAGAAAGTTGTTGAGGCCAATTCACTAAATATATTCAAAAAGAAGTTAGATGAAGTCCTTAATACAAGGGGATCAAGAGTTATGGCGAGAAAGCAGGAATAGGGTCCTGAAGTTGCATTTTCAGCCATGAACTCATTGAATGGCGGTGCAGGCTAGAAGGGCCGAATGGCCCACTCCTGCACCTATTTTCTATGTTTCTATGTTACCCCCGAAGCTCTCCCACCAACACAAGCTATCCCACCACCCCAAGCTCGACTAACCCTACAAGATCTCCTACACCCACAAGCGCTCCTACCCACCAATCTCTCTTCCCCCGCCAAGCTCTGCTAACCCCCAAACTCCTACGCCCCAGGCTCGCCTACCCACAGCCCAAGCTCTCCTACCACCCCACAAGCTGTCCTACTCACCCAAGCTCTCCTACCCAAACAAGCTCTCCTACCCCCCAAACTCTCCACCGCCCATTATCTCCTACACCCCATTCTCTGCTTCCCCCCCATTCTCTCCTACATCCAAAGCTCTCCCACCACCCCAAGCTCACCTATCCTACCTAGCTCTGCTTCCCCTCCACGCTCTCCGACACCCACAAACTCTCCGACACTCCTATCAATCCTACCCCGCAAAGCTCTGCTACCGACCGAAGCACTCCAACCCTGCCCCACAAGCTCTCCTACCCAGCCCGCCACAAGCTCTCCTATCCGACAAAAGCTCTCCCACCCACCCTAGCTCTTCTACCCCCCAAAGTTCTCTTCCCCCAAACTTTCCTACTACCCCCCCCCCCAGCGTTAGTACACCCCCAAGATTTCCAACCGTCCACCCAATCTCTTCTACCCCCACAAGCTCTGCTAGCCTCCATGTTCTGCTATCCCCCAAGCTCTCCCCTCCCCACTTCCCTTCTATCCCCACCAATCTCCTTTCAACCCCCCAAGAACTCTTCTACACCTTCACCTTAGCTCTATTCACCGCCCCACCCACCGACGAGCTCTCATAATCCCACACCGCACAGTAATCCCCTACCCCCCGAGCTCTTCAAGCCTCCCACCCAGGCTCTTCAACCCTGCCGCCCAAGCTCAACAATCCCCCACCCCCAAGTTCTCCTATCCCACCAACCTCTTCTATCAAGCCAAGCTCTCCTAACCACACAAGCTCCCTTACTCCTTCAAGCTATCCAACCCCCAAAGGCACTCCTAGCCCCAACCCCGAAGCACTCTCCTACACCCCAGGCTCATACCACACCCAAGTTCTTCTTCATCGCGCCAAGATTTCATACCCCCCCAATCACTCCAACACCACACGCTCTCCTACCCCCATGCTTTCCTAGAGCCACAAGCTCACCTACCCAACAAAGCATTCCAAGTCCCCCCCCAAGCTCTGTTACACCGCCCAAGCACTCCTAACCCCTCCATCTCTCCCACCACCAACCCCAGACCCCAAACATTCCTACACGCAAAAGCTCTCCTACATCCGAAATTTCTCCAATCCTCCCAAGCTCTCCTAGCCCTACAACCTCTCCAATCCTCGGAAGCTCTATCCTACCCTCCCAAGCTCTCGTACACCGCTAAGCACTCCTGCCCGCCAAGCTCTCCTTCCCCCCGAACCTCTGCTAACCCCGACAAGCTCTCCTAAACCTGCCAAGCTTTCATACCCCACCAAGCTCTCCGACAGCCCCCAAGCTTTTCTGTTCCACCAAGCTCTGCTCCAACCCCAGCACTCACCCCACTCAAGATCTCTTAGAAGCCCTCCAGCGCTCTTCTACCGTCCCCAAGGCTCTTCTACCCCGTCAAAGCACTCTTCTATACACCTAAAGCTCTCTTCTACAGATCCTAGCTTTCATTTACCCTCCTTTGCTCCTGTACCGTCCCCCCCTCCCCCTCCCCCCGCCCACCTCCACGCTTTCCTTTCCACAGGCGGGAAATTGTTTTGCGGAAATTGATGGGATTGAAGGCCAAAAAACGATGGCTGATTTGCTGCATCGCACAGTACTTAAGGAGGTGTCGCTCGAAATAGTGGATGCATTGGTGATCATTTTACAACAGTCTAATGACTCTGGATCAGTTCCTATGGACTAAAGGGTAGCTAATGTAACATCACTTATTAAAAAAGGAGGGAGAGTGAAAACGGGTAATTATAGACCGGTTAGCCTGACATCAGTAGTGGGGAAAGGGTTGGAATCAATTATTATGGATGAAATAGCTGTGCATTTGGAAAGCAGTGACAGGATCAGTCCAAGTCTGCATGGATTTGTGAAAGGGAAATCACGGTTGACAAATCTTCTAGAATTTTTTGCGGATGTAGCTACTAGTTTGGACAAGGGACCACCATTGGATGTGGTGTATTTGGACTTTGAAAAGGTCTTTGACAAGGTCACAGCACATGGTATTGGGGCAATGTACTGGCGTGGATGGCGAATTGGTTGGCAGACATGAAGCAGAGAGTCGGGATAAACTGATACTTTTCGGACTGGTAGGCAGTGACTAGTGGCTCTGTGCTGGGACCCCAGCTCTTTACAATATACATTAATGATTTGGATGCAGGAATTGAGTACAACATCTCCAAGTTTGCAGATGACACTAAACTGGGTGGCGGTGTGAGCTGTGAGGAGAATGCTAAGAGGCTGCAGGGTGATTTAGACAGGTTAGGTGAGTGGGCAAATGTATGGCAAATGCAGTACAATGTGAGGTTATCCACTTTGGTGAAAAAACACGGAGGCAGAATATTGTTTGAATGTTGGCAGTTTAGGAAAAGGGGATGTGCAACGAGACCTGGGTGTCATGGTTCATCAGTCATTGAAAGTAGGCGTGAAGGTACAGCAGGTGTGAAGAAGGCACATGGCATGTTGGCATTCATAGCTCGCGGAATTCAGTATAGTAGCAGGGAGGTCTTACTGCAGTTGTACAGGGCCTTGGTGAGGACTCATCTGGAATATTGTGTTCAGTTTTGGTCTCCTAATCTGAGGAATTACATTCTTGCTATTGAGGGAGTGCAGCGAAGGTTCACCAGACTGATTCCAGGGATGGCTGGACTGACATATGAGGAGAGCCTGGACCAAATGGCATTTGTACACTGGAATTTAGAAGGATGAGAGGGAATGTCAAATAAACATATACGTTGCTGACGGGACAGGACAGTTTCGATGTGGGATGAATGTTACCGATTTTGGGGAAGTCCACAGCCAGGGGACACACTCTTAGGATAAGCGGTAGGCCATTTAGGTCTGAGATGAGGAGAAACTTCTTCACTCAGAAGTGGAATTCCCTGCCGCAGAGAGTCGTTGATGCCATTTCATTGGACATATTTAAGAGCGAGTTAGTTATAGCCCTTACGGCTAAAGGGATCAATGGGTATCGAGAGAAAGCGGGAAATGGGTACTGAGTGAATGGTCAGCCATGATCTTATTGAATGGTCGTGCCGAATGGTCTACTCCTGCAAATATTTTCTATGTTTCATTGTTCTGCTACCCTCCCAAGCTCTCTTTGTCCTCCCGCCAACACTCTCTCTGCAGTGCCACCAAGCTCTCTCTCTCTCCCCGCCCCCGAAGCTTTTTCTACTCCCCCAGCTGTCTTCTACCCTTCCCTAGCTCTCCTCTACCCTCTGTAGATCTCTCTTCTCCGCCAAACAGCTGTTCCCCCGCAGATCTTTCTACCCACCCCAAGCTCTCTCCCCACAACCAAGCTCTCTTCCTGCCTCATACGCACTCTTCCGCCCCAATCTCTTTTTTCCCCCAAGTTCTCTTCTAAACCACCCCCGCCCCGGGCAAGCACTCATCTAACCCACAGCTTCAGCACTCTTCTACTCCCACTCGCGCTCTCTTCTATCGCCCTCCACCGCAAAGCTGTTCTACCCATGGCAAACTCTTCGACACCCCGCAAGCTCTTATAACCCTTCCCCACCAAGCTCTTCTGAATCTTCCCCAAATCTCTACTACCAGTTCCCAATGCTCTTTTACCGCTTCCGCCCAAGCTCTTCTACACTCCCTAGCTCGTCTACCCTCCAAGCTCTTCTAACTACACCCCAAGTTCTTCTACCGCTCCCAACCTCCTCGAACCCCCCAAGCACTTCTACCTAACCCAAGCTCCTGCGGCACCCCAAAGCTCTTCTACCCATGCAAGCGCCTCTAAACAACCAAAGTCTTCGACACCTGACAAGATCATCGACCCCCCTTAAGCACTCCTACACCCCGAGCTCTCCTACCCACCCAAGCTCTCCTACCCCACCCATGCTCTCCTACTCCCCCAAGCTCTCCCACCCCCAAGCTCTCCGACCCTCGCCCAAGCTCTCCTAAACCCCAAGCTCATCAAACCCTGCTATGTTCTCTGACTCCAGCAAGTTCACCTAGCCCCCCGCAAGCTCCGGTACCGCCCACCGCACGCTCTCCGACCCTTGCAAGCTCTCCAAATCACAACGCCCAAGCTATCCTACTTCGACAGGCTCTCCAGCCCACCATGTTCTCCGACGGCCAAACTCTCCTTCCCCTCAAGCTGTCCTAACCCCCAAGCGTTCCTTCTTCCCCTAGCTCTTCTTGCTTCCCAAGATCTCCTATCCCCAAGCAGTGCTACCCCAGCAAGCTCTCCCTCCAGCCCAAGCTCTCCTGCACCCACAAGCACTCCTACGCAACCAATCTCTCCTACCCCAACAAGCTCTGCTAACCCTCCAAGCTCTCCTAACTCCCAGGCTCTCCTACCTCGCCAAGTTCCGATCCCCCCAAACTCTCCTACCAACACACCAAGCTCTCCGACCCATACCCCAAGCTCTCCTACCCTATCAAGTTATCCTACCCCCCAAGGATTCCTACCCCCAAGCTCTCCCACCACCCCAAGCTCTCCCACCAGCCCAAGCTCTCCCACCAACCCTAGATCTCTGACAACCCAAAGCTCTCCCAACAACCCAAACTCTGCTAACCATTCAAGATCTCCTACACCCACAAGCACTCCTACCCACCAATCGCTCCTACCCCGCCAAGCTCTACTAACCACGCAAGCTACTAACCCACCCCCCACCCCGCCCCAAGCTCTCCCACCCACACCCCAATGTCTCCGACCACCCCACTAGCTCTCCAACCACCCCACAAGCTCTCCTACCCCGCGAGGCTTCCTACCCAGCCAAGCTCTCCTACCTCTCCAAGCTCTCCTACCTACCCAAGCTCGCCTACCCCCCAAGCTCTCCTACCCCCACAAGCTATCCGACCTCCCATGCTCTCCTCACCCCACAAGCTCTCCTACCCCATTCTCTCCTACACCCCAAAGGTCTCCCCCCAAATTAAGCTCACCTACCCCACCTAGCTCCGCTGCCCCTCCAAACTCTCCAACACCCAAAAACTCTCATACAACCAATCTCTCCGACCCCGCCAAGCTCTGCTACCTATCCAAGCACTCCTACCACCCCCAAGTTATCCTACCCCCAAAGTCCTCCTACCCCCCAATCTATCCTACACCCCCAAACTCTCCAGACCACTCAGCGCTCCTACGCCGCTAAGCTTACCTAACCCCCCGAGCTCTCATCTACCCACTAGCTCTGCTACCCCGCATGTTCTGGACCCCAAGCTCCATTCTATCCCCACCAAGCTCCCTTCTACCACCGCCAAAGTTCTCTTCAACCCCCCACGCACTCTTCTACACCATCACCTTAGCTCTATTCGCCCGCTCCCCACCCACCGACCAGCTCTCATAACCCTCCACCCCGCAGCTATCCTCTAATATCCAAGCTCCTCAACCCTCCAGCCCAAGCTCTTCTATTCCCCCCTAAGTTCGCCTCGCCCATCAACCTTTTCTATCACCCCAAGCTTTCCTAACCCCCCAAGCTACCTTACCCTATCAAGCTCTCCTACTCTCCCAAACTTTCCTCCCCGGCAAGCTCTCACAACAGTTAAGCTCTCCAACCCTTCCAAACTCTCCAATTCCCCAAGCACTCCGTCACCACCACCCCCAAGCTCACATACCCCCCAGCTCTCCTAAACCCCCAAGCTATCGTACAATACCAATCTCCCCTAAGCCCTGAAGCTCTCTTACGCACCCCGAAGCTCTCTCCTTCACCCCAATGCTCCTATCACACCCAAAGTTCTTCGACTTCCCGCCAAGAACTTATACCCCCCGAAGCACTCCTACACTCCAAGCTCACCTACCCTCACATGCTCTTCTGCAGCCACATGCTCTCTTACCTACCAAAGCTTTACTCACCCCAAGCTCCCATACCCCCTAAACTCTCCTAGCACCCCCAATCTCTCCTAATCCCCAAATTCTCCTACCGCATCCCCCATTCCCCCAGCAAGCTCACCCATCCCGCAAGTTCTCCTACACCGCCAAGCTCTCCTTCCCCCCAAGCACTCCCCACCCAATATCTCCTAAACCGCCACAAGCTCTCCTAACTCGCCAAACTCTCCTACCCCACCAAGCTCTCCGACACTCCCCAAGCGTTGCTATCCCCCAAGCTCTGCTCCACCCCCCAGCGCTTCCGCCCCCAAGCTCTCTCTCAATTTCCACAAGCTCTCACTCTCCCCTGCAAGCTCTCTCTCGCTCCGCCCTATTCTCGCTCTTTCCACCCGCAAGCTGTCTCTTTCCCCCATGCCCAAGCTCACTCGTTCGCCTCTCATGATCTCTTATAACCCCCCCAGCACTCTTCTAGCGTCTCCAAGCTCCCTTCTACTCCCGCAAGCTCCCTTCTACCCCATCAAAGCACTCTTCTGTGACCCTTAAACTGTCTTCTACAGACGCTAGCTGTCTTCTAACCCCGCGAGCACTCTTGCAGGCTCCTGAGCTTTTGAACCCCCCTCCCGACCGCCCCCCCCCCCCACTTCGCCGCCTCACGCTCTCCTAAGTCACAGGCTGGAAATTGTGTTGGGGAAATTGATGGTATTGAAGGCCGACAAATCCTCGGGGTCTGATTGTCTACATCCCAGAGTAAATAAGGAGGTGACGCTAGAAATAGTGGATGCATTGGTGATCGTTTTCCAACAGTCTAACGACGCTGGATCAGTTCCTATGGACTGGAGGGTAGCTAATGTAACACCACATTTGATAAAAGGAGGGAGAGAGAAAACGGGAAAGTATCGACCGGTTAGCGTGACATCAGTAGTGTGGAAAATGTTGGAATCAATTATTAAGGATGAAATAGCAACGCATTTGGAAAGCAGTGCCAGGAGCGTCCAAGTCAGTTTGGATTTGTGAAAGGGAAATCACGCTTGACAAATCTTCTGGAATTTTTTGAGGATGTAACTAAGAGAATGGACAAGGTAAAACCTGTGGGTGTGGTGTATTTGGACATTGAAAAGACCTTTGACAAAATCCCACATAAGAGATTGTTGTGCAAAATGAGAGCACATATGATTGGGGGCATTGTACCAGCGTGGATAGAGAATTGGTTGGCAGACAGCGAGCAGAGACTCGGGATAAACGGTCCTTTTCGGAATGGGAGGCAGTTGCTAGTGGAGTGCCGCAGGGCTCAGTGCTGGCTCCTCAGCTGTTTACAATATACATTAGTGATTTGGATGCAGGAATTGAGTGTAATATCTCCAAGCTTGCAGATGACACTAAACTGGGTGGCGGTGTGAGCTGTGAGGAGGATGCTAAAAGGCTGCATGTTGATTTGGACAGGTTAGGTAGGTGGGCAAATGCAATACAATGTAGATAAATGTGAGGTTATCCACTTTGGTGGCAAAAAACACGAAGGCAGAATATTATCTGAATGGTGGCAGATTACGAAAAGGGGAGGTGCAGCGAGAACTGGGTGTCATGGTTCATCAGTCATTGAAAGTTGGCATGCATGTACAGCAAGTGGTGAAGAAGGCAAATGGCATGTTGGTCTTCATTGTTTGAGGATTTGAGTAAAGGAGCAGGGATGTCTTACTGCAGTTGTACAGGGCATTGGTGAGGCCTCACCTGGAATATTGTGTGCAGTTTCGGTCTCCTAATCTGAGGAAGGACGTTCTTGCTATTGAGGGACTGCAGCGAAGGTTCACCAGATTGAGATCAGTGATAGCTGGACTGACATATAAGGAGAGACTGGATCAACTGGGACTTTAAACACTGGAGTTTAGAAGGAGGGGAGGGGGTCTCTTAGAAACGTATAAAATTCTGACTGGACGGGACAGGTAGATGCGGGAAGAATGTTCCCGATGTTGGGGAAGTCCACAACCAGGGGTCACAGTCATAGGATAAGGGTTAGACGATTTAGGATTGAGATGAGGAGAAACTTCTTCACTCAGAGAGTTGTTTACCTGTGGAATACCCAACCGCAGAAAGTCGTTGATGCCAGTTCATTGGACATATTCAAGCGGGATTTAGATATGCCGCGTACGGCCTAAGGGATCAAAGGGTATGGAGAGAAAGCGGGAAAGTGGTTCTGAGGTGAATGGTCAGCCATGATCATATTGAATGGTGGTGCAGGCTCGAAGAGCCGAATGGCCTACTCCTGCTCCTATTTTTTATGTTTCGATGTTTCTATGTTCTCATAACCACCCCCCCGCCGCCAAGCTATCTCTGTATCCACCCCCACTGCTCTCTCTCTCTCCTCCCCCAAGCCCGCTCTCTCTCCCCGCCCCCAAGCGCTCTTATAATCCACACGAGCTCTCTTCTGCCCCGTGCAGCTCTCTCTTCTGCCCGAGATATCTGTTCCCCCGCCAGAACTCTCCCCCAGCACTCTTATACCATCCCCCAGCTCCCTTCTTGTCCCCCAAGCTTCCTTCTACCCCGTCAAAACAATTTTCTATGCCCCCCAAGCGCTCTTCTACACACCCTAGCTGTCTTCTACCCCCACTAGCTGTCTTCGACAGCCCCCTAGCTTTTGTAGTCCCCTCACCACACTCTCCTAACCCCCAGGTACTCCTACCCGTCCCCATGCTATCTCTGTCCTCCCTCCCCAAGCTCTCTCGCTCTCTCCCCGCAAGGATTCATTCTCTCCCCGCCCCCAAGCGCTCTCTCCCCGCTTAACTCTCTCTCTCTCTACCTGCAAGCTCGCTCTTTCCTCCTAAAAAATCTCCCACACTCTCCCCTCTCTCTTCAAACTCTAAATCTCTTTTCTACCCCACCAAGCTCACTTCGACACCACAGAGGCTCTTTTCTATTCCCCCCGGCTGTCTTCTACAGCAGCCTAGCTCTCCTCTACCCTCTCCAGCTCTCTCTTCCCCGCTCCATATTTGTTCGACACCCCTAGATCTCTTTCCACGCCCGAAGCTCTCTCCCCCACCCAAGCTCTCTTCCTGCCCCAACACGCACTCTTCCGCCGCAAGCTCTCTTTCCCACAAGCTCTCTTCTAAACCCAACCCCCGAAGCACTATTCTAACCCACAGCCCTAGCACTCTTCGACTCCCACCGAGCTCTCTTCTAACTCCCCCCCGACCCCCATGCTCTTGTACACACCGCAAGCTCTTCTGCACCACCCCCAAGCTCTTCTACAGCTCAAGCACATCTAACACTTCGCCACCAAACTCTTCTACACCTTCCCAATGCTATTTTACCCCTTCCCCCCAAGCTCTTCTACACGCCCAGCTCATCTACCCCCAAGCTCTTCTTATGCCCCTCCCCATGATCTTATATCGCTCCTAAGCTCCTCTAACCCCCGCCCCAGCACTTCTACTCCCCAAACTCCCTTCCACCCCTCTAAGCATTCTGCTGTGCCCACCAATCTCTCTTCGACATACCGCCGCTAGCTATCTTCTACCCTCGCTAGGTTTTGTATCCCACTACGCTCTCCTAACCCCCAGGTTCTCCTAACCCCCTCCCGCCAAGCTCTCTTTGCCACCACCCAAGCTATCTCTCTCTCCTCCCCCAAGTTCGCTCTCTCTCCGCCCCAAGCTCTCTCTCTTCAAACCAAACTCTCTCTCTCTCTAGCCACAAGCTCTCTCTTTCCCCCGTGTAAGCTCCCCCAGACTCCCACCGCTCTCTTCTAAACCCCAAAGCTCACTTCTAACTCACCCATGCTCCCTTCAACACGCACATTCTAACCCGCAATGCTCTCTTCTACCCCATCCATGCTCCCTTCTACCCTCTCATGCTCCCTTCTACCCCCTCATGCTTCTTTCTCCCCCGCAAATCTTTCTCCTACCAACCCCCTCCCAACCCCCTCTTCTACACCTTGGGAGCTCTTTTCTACCCCCAGCTGTGTTCTACCCCACTCTAGCTCTCTTCGACACCCTCCAGCTCTCTCCTCCCCCCAGATATCTGTTCCCCCCAGCCAGATTTCACTCCCCCCCCCAAGCTCCCTACCCGCACTGAAGCTCTCTCCCTGCCCCCACACGCACTCTGCCGCCCCAAGCTCTGTTTTCCCATCAGCTCTCTTCCAAACTCCCCCGCCCGGCAAGCACTCTTCCAACGCACAAACCCAGCACTCTTAGGCTCCACCCGAGCTCTCTTCTATCTCTCCCCCCCAACGCGACGCTCTTCTACACCCCACAAGTATTTCTACACAACCCCAAGTTCTTTTACCCCCGCCGCAAGTACTTCTAACCCCGCCGCCCTGTCTCCTCCCGCCAAGTTCGCTCTCTTTCCCCGCCCCAAAGCTCTCCGACTGCCCGAAGCTCGCCATCCCCTTCCAAGCTCTCCAAACCCTCCAAGCTCTCCTACCCACCCAAATGCTCTTCTACTAACACTTTCTCTTCTACCTGCCCCCCACAATCTCTGCTACCGCCCCCCGCCCAAGTTTTCTTCGAACCCCCAAGCGCTCTTCCCCCCTGCTCTCTCTCTTCCACCCAACCCCCTTAAGCTCTCATTCTTTCCCCACACCCCCATTCTCTCTCTTTTCCTACCCTTTCCAAAGGTCTTGTACCATCCCCAAGCTCCCTTCTACTTCCGTAAACCTCTCTACCGCCCGACATGCCCTCTTCAACCCCCCCCATGCACTTCAGAACACCCCAAGCTCTCCTACACCCTTCCAAAACGTCCCTACCCCCAAGCTCTTCTACCCCCAAGCTCACCTACTCGCCCCCAAGCTCTCCTAAGCCACCCATGCTCTCCTGTACCCCGAACGCTCTCCTACACCCCGTAGCTTTCCTATCCCACCCAAGCTCTCCTACCCCACCAAGCTCTCTTACCCCCCAAGCTCTCATTGCCCCCAAACTCAACTACACACCCCATGCTCTCCTAGCCCCAAGTTTTCCTAGCCCCCAAGCTCTCCTACACCCCAAAGCTCTCCAACAACCCCAAGCTCTCCTACACCCCCAAGCTCAACTACAGACCCAAGCTCTCCTTCACCCCGTCAAGCTCTCCTACACCCCCAAGCTCTCCTATAACCCCAAGCTCTCCTATACCCAGCCAAGATTTCCTACACATCCAAGCTCTCCTGCACCCCCATGCTCTCCTACACTCCCAACTCTCCTACAGCCCCCAAGCTCTCCTTCACCCCGCCAAGCTCTTCTACACCCCCAAGCTCTCCTACAACCCCAAGCTCTCCTACACCCCGCAAACTCTCCTCTACCCCGTTACTCTCCAACCCCGCCCAAGCTCTCTCCCCCGCAAGATCACTCCACCCCCAAGTTCTCTCCGCATCCATGCTCTCTTCCCCCACCGCATGCTCTCTTTCCCCCAATCTCTCTTACCCCCACTAAGCTCCTTTCGAACCCCTCCCAAGCTCTCTTCCAGAAACCACAAGATCACTTCTATCTCCCCAAAGCTCTTATCTACCTCTCAATGCTCTCTTCTACAGCCCCCAAGCTCTCTTCTACCCTGCCCCACAGCTCTACAACCTACACCCCGACTCACCAGCTCTCATATCCCCCACACCCAGTTCTCCTCTATCCCATCTAGCTCTTCAACATCCCCCAACACGCCGAATCTGTTCTAACAACCACAGTTCTTTTAACCCCCACAGTTCTTCTACATCCCACAAGTACTTCAATCCCCCCAAGCTCTCCTTCCCAGAACCTATCCTATCCCCCGAAGCTCTCGTAACCCCCCGCCCAAGCTCATCCACCCCGACCCTCAAGCTCTCCTAACCCCGCAGCTGTCCTACCTCCCGCAAGCTCTCCTTCATCCAAGCTTCCCTAACCCTCGCCGTTCTTTTATCCATCCCCAAGCTCTCCTACCGCCCCCAAGCTCTCCTACCGCCGCCAATCTCACCTACCGTCCGCAAACTCTCTTCTACTACCCTCTTTCTCTTATACCGCCCAAGCACTCTCCTAGCTACCCCAAGCTCTCTAGTCCCCCCAAGCACTCCGACCCCCACATGTTCTCCACACCTCCCAGCTTTTATACCCCCAAACCCCCAAGCTCACCTACACACCACCCCAAGCTCTCCTACCCACCCAATCCTTCCTAAACCCTCCCCCCCGACAGCTCTCTCTTCCACCAGCAGATTATTTCCCCCCACAGCTCTCTTCCCACTAGCTCTTTTCCCCCCGCTCACAAACTCTCTCTCTCCCACCGCCACATTAAGCTCTCTATCTCTTCCCCCATACACCATACATCACGACCCACCACCCCCCGTCCCAGCACAGGCTCTCTCTTCTCTCCACCTGAAGCCTTCTCTTCTCTCTCCCACAATCCACCCCCACCACTCTGCTCCACGGCAAGCTCTCTTCCCCGGCAAGCTCTCTCCCAGCACCAAGCTCTCTTTCCTCCCCCACAAGTTCTCTTACCCGCAAGCTCTCCCCACAAAACTCTGCTCCCCCACAAGCTCTCTTCCCCCCTCAAGCTCTCTACCCACTCAAGCTACCTTTCCCCGTCCAAGCTCTCTTTCACCTCCCAAGCTCTCTTTCCCCCCACAAGCTCTCTTCCCCCAAGCTCTCTTTCTCCCCTCCCCTCCAAGTTCCCTTTTATGCCCCCAAGCTCCCTTCTACGCCCCAAGCTCCCTTGAACAAGCCAAAGTTCCTTTCTACCGCCCGCCAGCTCACTTCGTGCCACTCGCCAGCTCACTTCTACCCCCTCCCACCAGCTGTCTTCTACACCCCACCACCAGCTCTCTACTATACCCCCAAGCTCTCCTAGGCCCCCAGGCTCTCCTACACCCCAAAGCTCTCCTAACCCTCCCCAATCTCTGTTATCCCGCCAAGCATCACTGCCCACCCAAACTCCTCTACTACCCCAAGAGCTTTTACCTTACCGAAGCTCTTCGACTCACCGCCACCACAAGCTCTCCTACCCACCCTCCAAGCTCTCCTACCTCCCGAAGCTCTCCTACCCCACCAAGTTCTCCTACACCCTGAAGCTCTGCTACCCCTCCCGGAAAGCTCCCCCAACTGCCAAGCTCTCCTAACCCCCGCAGCTCTCTTATCCTACCCAAGCTCTCTCCTACAACCCCAAGCTCTCCGACCCCTCCAAGCTCTCCTACCCCCGCAAACTCTCCTAACCCCGCCCCCAAGCTCTCCAACCTCCCGAAGTTCTCTTCTACGACCCCTTTCTCTTCTTCCCTCCACCCAAGTTCTCTTCAAACCGACAAGTTCTCTTCCACCCTTGCTCTCTCTAGTCCTCACAACCCCACCCCCGCAAGCTCTCTCTCTTTCCCCACAAACCCAGGTTCTCTCTTTTTCCCCACCACGCCAAGCTCTCTCCCTCTCTCCCACCCCAACCCAAGCTTACTCTTTTCCCTGCTCCATCTCTTTCTTTCCGTTCTTCCAGCTCCCTCTCTTTCTCCACCGCCCCCCAATCTTTCAGTCTCCCCCCCAAAAATCTCTCCATCTACAAATACCGCCCAAGCTCTCTCTCTCTCTCTCTCTGTCCCGACTCCCAGGTCTATGTACCCTCCCCCAAGATCTTGTACCACTCCCAAGCTCCCTTATGCTCTCGCAAACCTCCCTTGCCTCCCCCATGCCAAGCTCTCTTCTACACCGCAAGCTCTTCTACAACTCCACAAGCTCTCCTACACCACCCAAGTTCTCCTAAGCCCCCAATCTCTCCTACCGCACTCAAGCTCTCCTATCCACCCCAAGCTCTGCTACCCCCGCAAGCTCTCCTATCACCCAAAGATCTCGGACCCCCAACCACAACCTTTCCTATCCTCCCAAAGCTCTCCTACCCCACCCATGCTCTCCTACCTCCCTTCAGCTCTACGACCCCGCAAGTTCTCATTGCCCCCAAGTTCAATTACCCAACCCAAACTCTCCTAGCCCCCAAGCTCTCCAACCTCGCCCAAGCTTTCCTACTACCTGAAAATCTCCGACCCCCAAACTCTCATACCTCCCCAAACGCTCCTACCTACCAAAACTCTCCTACCACCCCCCAGCTTACCAACTACACCAAGCTCTCTCCCCGCCCATGCTCTCCCCGCCCACCCCCCGCACAAGCTCTCTTCCACACCCCACGCTCTCTTCCCCCAATCTCTCTTACCCTTTCAAGCTCCATTCTAACCCCTCGCCGATAAACTCCCTTCCAGCACCCACCCGAGGTCACTTCTATCTCCCCACAGCTGTCATCTACACCTCAAAGCTCTCTTCTACCACCATCCATAAGCACTGTTCTACCCCACCCCTACAGCTCTATCCGAACTACATCCTCCACTCACCAGCTCTCATATGCCCCACCCCGAGCTCTCTAATACACCACCATCCAATTCAATCCCCCCCACGCGCTCAAGCTCTTCTAACCCCAAAGTTATTCTATCCCCCCCACGCTCTCCTATCGCCCAACCTATCCTAACCCCCCAAGAACATCTAACCGCCCTCCTCAAGCTCTCCTAACCTTCCCAAGGTCTCCTAAGCCGCCCAAGCACTCCTCACCCATCGTCAAGCTCTCCTAAAACCCTCGCAAAGTTCTACAAACCCTGCAAAGCTCACCTAAACCCCCAAAGCTCATCTAACCGCCCAAAGCTCTCCTACCCCGCCAAGCATTCCTAACCCCCGCAGCCCTCTTACCCACCCCCAAGCTCTCCTACCACCCCCAAGCTCCCCTACCCCGCAAGCTCTCCTACCGCCCACATGCTCTCCTACTCCAACAATCACTATTCTACCCCACACCTACAGTTCTCTTCTACCTGCATCCCCCAGTCACCTTCTATCCCTCAATATCTTCCACACACACCCAAGCTCTTTTACCCCCAATTCTCCGATGCCCCAAAGCTCTCCTATGCAGCCAAGCTCTCCTACCCCTCACCCAATCTCTGTTACCCCCAAAGCTCTCCTAGCCGCAAGCTCTCCTACCCACCCAAGTTCTTCTCCTGCCCCATCACCCATGCTCTCTGACCCCGCCAAGCTGTCATACCCCACAACTCTACGACACGTCCAAGCTCTTTGTAAACGCCCAAGCTCTCCTACCCCCATGAAATCTCCTACCCCGCAACTCTCCTATTCGCAAGCACTCCTACACCCCCAAGTTCTTCTACCACCCCCAACAAATGTTCTCCTACCTCACAAGCTCTCTAAACCCCCCAAGCTCTGCTATCCCCCCAAGGTCTGCCCCCAAGATCTATCTCCCCCCACCACGTTCTCTCCCCCTGCATGCTCCCTCCCAAGCTCTCATCACGCACCCCATGCTCTCTTCCCAAAATCTCTCTTCCCCCCTTCTGAAGCCTCCTTCTTCCATCCCGCCCAAGCTCAATTCCAGAACTCCGAAGGTCGCTTCTAACCCCCAATGCACTCTTCTACCACTCAACGTTTTTTTCTACCCCCCGAAGCACTCTTCTTTATTCAACCGACACACCAAATCCGTCAGCTCACAAATCCCCCACCCCCACCGCTCCTACCCCCAAGCTTTCCTAACCCCCGCAGCTCCCTTACACCCCCACCAAGCTCTCTCCTATATCACAAACTCTCCTACCGCCCCCAAGTTCTCCTAACCCTCCAAGCTCTGCTAACCCCGCATTCCTCTTACCCTCCCCCAAGCTCTCCTACCTTTCCGCAAGTTCTCCAACAATCCCCCAAGCTCTATTCTATAACCTCCTTTCTCTTCTACCCCCTCAATCTCTCTGCGAAACCCCGCACAAGTTCCGTTCTAACATCCAAGCTCCTATTTCCCCGCTGCTCTCTCTCTTCCACCAAACCCTGCGACCCCCCCAAGCTCTCTCTGTTTCTCCATACTCCCAACTTCTCTCTTTTTCCCCACCCACCAAGCTCTCTCTCTCTCTTTCTCTCTCTCTCTCTCTCTCTCCCACCCCCACCTAAGCTCACTCGTTTCTCCGCTCCACCTCTTTCTCTCCCCCTCAACCCAAGCTACATCTCTTTCTCCACCGCCCCCAGGCTATCAGTCTCTGCTCCAAAAATCTCTCTCTATCTCTCCCAACAACGTCCAAGCTCTCTCCCTCCCCCTTCCGACCCCCAAGTACCCTCCCGCACGATCTTGCACCACCATTTTATTCACGCAAACCTCTCTTCCCGCAGCCAAGCTCTCTTCTACCCTCCCAATATCTCCTTCGGCCCTCCAAGTTCTCCTACCACGCCAAGCTCTCCTATCCCCCAAGCTCTCCTACCCCGAACCCCGAGCTTTCCTATCCCCACCAAGCTCTCCTACACCCCCAAGCTCTCCGACCCCACCAAGCTCTCTTTCGCTGCCAAGTTCTACGAAGCAGACAAGCTCTGCTATCCCCGCATCTCTCCTACACACTCCAAGCTCCCCTACCCCCAAACCCAGGCTTTCCTATCCCTAAGCTCCTCTACCCGGCAAGCTCCCATACGCCCCAAGCTCTCGTACGCCCCAAGCTCTCGTACGTCCCCCAAGCTCTCCTACCTCTCTTAAGCTCTCCTAACCCCGCAAGCTGTCATTGCCGCCAAGCTCAACTCCCCACCCACAAGCTCACCTATCCCCCCAAGCTCTCTTACCCCCGCAAACTCCCCTACCATCCGCAAGCATTCCTACACCCCCCAAGCTCTCCTATACCCCCAAACCCTCCGACCCGTTGAAGCACTCCTGTACCCCAAAGTTCTCCTACTCACCGAGGCTCTCCTACCACCGCTCGCTCGCCAACCCCGCCAAGCTCTCTCCCCACGAAGATCTATCCACCCCGCCATAAGTTCTCTCCCCTCAACAAGCTCTCCCCCACAAGCTCTCTTCCCCACCCCATACTCTCTTCCCCACAATCTCTCTTACCGCCCGAAGCTCCCTTCTAACCCCCACCCAAAGCTCCCTTCCAGCAGCCCCCAAAGTCCCTTCTATCTCCCCAAAGCTCTCGTTTATTCCTAAAGCTGTCTTCTACCCGCCCCAAGCACTTTGCTACCCCACCCCGACAGCTCTATTCAAACTACAACCCCCACTCACAAGCTCTCATATACCCCACACCCAGCTCTCTTCTATACCATCAAGCTCTTCAACCCCCTCCACTACACCCAAGTTCTTCTAACCTTCAAAGTTCTTCTACCCCCCAAGGTCTCCTATCCCCAACCTATCCTATTCACCAAACCTCTCCTACCCCCAATGCACTCCTACCTCCCCGAGCTCTCCTACACCCCCAAGCTCTCCTAACCCCCAACCTATCCTATTCCCCAAATCTCTCCTACCCTCAAAGCACTCCTACCTCCCCGAGCTCTCCTACACCCGCAAGCTCTCCTATCCCCCCAAGCTCTCTGACCACCCCTAAGCTCTCCTACCCCGCACCTCCACCAAGCCCTCCTATCCCCAAGCCCTCCGAATCCCACAAGTTCTCCTACCCAAAAACCACCAAGCTCACCACACACCACCCCAAGCTCTCCTACCAACCCAATCCCTCCCAATCCCTGCTCTCTCTCCAACCACCAGATTCTTTCCGCCGCTGCTCTCTCTTCCCACTAGCTCGCTTCCCCCGCACATATTCTCTCTCCTCCCCAACCCTAAGCTCTCTCTCTCTTCCCCCACACCCCAAGTACTCTTATCTCACTACATACCACCCCCACCCCCCCAAGCTCTCTCTTCTCTCTCCCCACGAAGCCCACTTTTCTCTCTCCCCCTGACCCCCCTAGCTCTTCTCCCCGGTAAACTCTATCTCAACACCATGCTCTCTCCCCCTCAAGTTCACTTACCCCCAATCTCTCCCCGCAAATGCACTCTCCCCCCAAGCTCTCTTCCTCACACCAAGCTCTCTATCCCCAGCCCAGCTCTCTTTTCTCCCCGAGCTCTCTTTCGCCCACTAAGCCCTCTTGCCCCACCCCAGCTCTCTCTCCCCCAACAAGCTCTTTTCACCCACCCATGCTCTCTTCCCCTACCACAGCTCTCTTTTTCCCCGCCAGCTCTTTCCCCCCGCCTAGCTCTCTTTCCACACCAAGCTCACTTCTAGCTACCCCTGCTCTCTTCTGCCACCCCACGCACTTCGAACTAAAGCTCTCTTTCCCTCAAAGTTCTCTTTACCCCACGAGCACTCGTCTACCCGCCCCCAAGCTCTCCTCCACCCCCCCAGACATCGGTTACAACCCCAAGCTCTTCTACTCCCCCAAGCTCTTTTAGCCCACACCTAAGCATTTCTACCCCGCTCCACAATCTCTTCCAAACAAGCCAAGTTCTTCTACACCACCAAGCTCTAGGACGCTCCCCGCCAAGCTCTCCTACGCCGCAAAGCTCTTCTGCGCCCTCAAGCTGTCCTACGCCCCAAACTTTCCCATGCACTCAAGCTCTCCTATAGCTCCACCTATCTGTTAACCCCCCAAAAGCTCTTCTAGGCCCAAGCTCTCCTCCCCACCTAAGCACTTCGACTCCCCAACGATCTTTTACCCCACCGAGCTCTTCTACATCACACGCTCTTACCACCCATAAGCTCTTCTACCAACCCAAGCGCTTCTAGCCACCCTCTAAGCGCTCCTGCCCCCACACCCACAAGCTCTCCAACACCGTGAAGCTCTCCTACCCCTCCCGCAATCTCTCCTAACCCCCACCAAGCTCTCCTACCAACGCAAGCTCTCCTGCCCCCCAAAAATCTCCTAACTCCCCCCCAAACTCTCTTACGCACTGAAGCTTTCCAACCCCAAGCTCTCCTACTCCCCAAGCACCCCTACCACCAAGCTGTGCAACACCACCCCGCAAGCTTTCATAACACCAAGCTCTCCGACCCTCCGAATCTTTCCGACCCACCTAAAGCTCTACTAACGCCCATGCTCTCCTACCCCCCCGAAGCTTCTCTACAATGCCAAGCTCTCCTACCCGCACCCGAGCTCTTCAATCCCCCATGCTCTCCTAGCACTTCAATCACTCCCCCCGCAAGATCACTTCTATCCCCGCAAGATCTATTCTACCCAACCACCTATCTTTCTTCTAACAGCCCCAAGCTCTTCTACCCCACCTAAACTCTTCTACTCCACCATGCTTTCCTACCTCTGCAAGCACTCCGACCCTCCCAAGCTCTCCTACCAGCCCTCAAGTTCTCCTACCCCACCGAGCTATACTACCCACCCCCGTCACCAATCTCTCCTACCCCCACTCACAAGCGCTCTTCCCCGCCAAGCTCTTTCCACCGCAAGCTCCCTTCTACCAGTCACACAAGGTCTCTTCTACACGCAAAGCTCTCTTAGCGCCCTCAAACTCTCCTACGCCCGCAAGCTCTCCTACCCCCAACCTCTCTTATCCCCCAAGATCTCTTCTACACCCCTCGTTTCTCTTCGAACACCCAAGCTCTCTTCTAATCCCCAAGCTCTCTTCCAACCACCAAGCTCTCTCCCCACCCCAGCACACTCTCATGCACCCCATCCCCAAGCTGTCTCACTTTTCCCACACCACCAAGCTCTCTCTCTTTCCCCACCCACCAAGCACTGCTACCCCCACATAGTCTCCGAACCATACCCAAACTCTGCTAACTCTCCAAGCTCTCCTACACCCGCAAGCTCTCCTAACCCCCCAACCTCTCCTACCCCCAAGATCTCTTCAACTCCCCCCGTTTCTCTTCGAACACCCAAACTCTCTTCTAATCCACAAGCTCTCTTCCAACCACCAAGCTCTCCCCACCCCAGCACACTATCTTCCACCCCATCTCCAAGCTGTCTCACCTTTCCCACACCACCAAGCTCTCTCTCTTTCCCTACCCCACCAAGCACTGCTACCTCCACGTTCTCCTAACCATACCCAAAGTCTGCTAACCCTCCAAGCTCTCCTGCCCCCTCAAGCACCGTTTTCTCTTCTACTCCCCCAAGCTCTCTGCTAATCCCCAAGCTCTATTCTAACCTCAAGCTCTGTTCTCCCCCAAGCTCCCTCTCTCTCTTTCCCCACGGCCCCAAGGTCTGTCTCTCTTTCCCCACCCTGCAATCTTTAACTTTTCCCCGCTCCATCTCTTTCGTTCCAACCTTCCCCCACCCCCACCACCCAAGATCTCTGTCTTTCTCCCCCGCCCCCCAAGCTCTCTCTCACCCCCAATTCTCGCTCATCTCCCCCAAGCTCTCTACCAAGACTCCCCAAGCTCAGCTACTGCACCCAAGCTCTGATAGATCCCAAAGCTCACCTTCTGCCCCCTCAAGCGCTCCAAATCCACCAATTTCTCCTACCTTCAAGCTCTCCTACTCCCCTAGAAGCTTTCCTACTTCTCCTCCCAATCTCTCCTATCCCCAAGCTCTCATACCCCCCACCAACCTGTCCTCCCGACCCAAGCTCTTCTACAACCCAAGCTCTCCTAGCCCACATCATGCTCTTCAACCCCACCCCAAGTCTCCCCGCCAAACCCAAGCTATCCTACCTCCACAAGCTCTCCCACACCCCACTACGCTCTCCTAAACCTCCAGCTCACTTGCCCCCCACCCAGAAAAATCTTCCCCCAGATCACTCTCTCCAACACAAGCTCTCTCCCCACCCCCAAGCTCTCTGCCTCCCCACAAGATCTTTCTATCCCCCAAGTTCTCTTCTACCAACCCTCGCTGATTTACCCCGCAAGCTCCTCTTCTCCGCATGCCCTTCGATGCATCAAGCTCTTCAACCTCCCCCAAGCTCTTCAACCCCACTCCCCCAAGCTATTCTACCCCAAAAGCTCCTCTACCCCGCAAGCCCTTCTATCCACCAAGCCCTTCTACCTCCACCAAGCACTTCAACCCCACCTCCACGTTCTCTCTCCCACCCTGGCTCTCTTCTACCACCACCAAGCTCGATTCTGCCCCGATAAACATTCTTATACCCCAGTCAAGCTCTCTTGTGCGTCCACAGGCTCCCATTCCCCCCCCACAAAACCATTCTTCTACACCTGCCCCCCACCCACATGCTCTCCTACATCCCCAAGCTCTCTTCTACCAACACTCGCTGATTTATAGCGCCGCTAGCTGTCTTCTACTCGCAGAAGCTGTTGAACCCCGACAAGCGCTCCTGCTCCTTCAAAAACGCCTTACCCCCAAAACTCTCCCGCCAATCTCTCCTACCACACCACTGCTCTCCTACCACACACCACCAAGCTCTCCTTCCCTCCACCCCGCCAAAGCTCTCCTACAGCGCAAGCTTTCCTAGACCCCGAGGTCCTACAGCCACAACCCAAGCTATCATATCCGGGAAGAGCTCCAAGCCCCGCTAAGCTCTCCTACCCTCCAGCTCTCTTCCTCCCAGATATCTCTGTCCCCACAGATCAATCGGTTCCCCCACAATCTCTCTCCCCTCACCCAAGATCTCTTCCCTAACCGATAAGCACTCTGCGCCCCCCCACAAGCTTTTCTACCACCCAAGCTCTTCTACCCCTGCCCCCCAAGTTCTTCTTCCCCTGCCCCCAAGCTCTTCTAACCCCACATCCTCTCTCCACCCGAAGCGCTCTCTCCCCCAAGCTATCTTTCACCCTCAGCTCTCTTACCAGCTCCAAGCTCGATGTTCCCCCCAAGCTCTCTCTCCACCCCCAAGCTCTATCTCCCACCAAGCTCTCCCTTTGCCCCACCACGCTCGGTCTTCCCCCCAAGTTCACTCTTCCCCCAAAATCTGTCTTCCCGCCAAAGGTCTCTCTCCGCCCCCATGTTCTCTCTCCCCCCGCCAAAATCACCTGCATCCCCCAAGCTCTTCCCCCCACCGCCCAAGCTCTCTCTTACCCCAGCTCTCTCACTCCCGCAAGGTCTCTCTTTCCCCACAGCTTGCCGTCCCCCACGCCACAGCTCTCCTACCCCACCAGGCGCTCCTAACTCCCCCAAGCTCTGCCCCGCCCCCAAGCTCTCTTTACGCCCCCAAGCTCCATTTACCCTGCCAAAGCTCTCTTCTACACCCCAAAGCTTACTTCCACACCCCAAAGCTTACTTCCACTACTCCCCGACAAGCAGCCTTCTACACTAAACATCCTGCTCCCTTCTCCCTCCCATCCCGCAGCTCTCTTCTTCCCCACCAGCTTTATACCCACCGCCTCCAAGCTCTTCGACACCCCCAAGATCTTCTAGCCTCAAAGCTCTTATACCGCCCTTAAGGTTTTCTACCCTTCTGCGCCCAGGTTCTTCTACACCTTCCGCCTAACATCTTCTGCACCTTCCCCTCAAGTTCTTCTACACGTTCCCCACAATCTCTTCTACCACTCTGCCCCCAGCTCTTCAACTCCTTCCCCCCAAGCTCTTCTATGCACCCAAGAATTTCTGCCCACAAGCTCATCTTCCCCGCAAGCTCTCCTAACCCTCATGCTCTACTATTCCCCCATGCTCTTCTACCCACCAAGATCTACTATAGCAAAGCTATCCTAACACCCCGCTCTGCCTACGCTCTCATACGTACAAGCAATCCTACCCTCTACCAAGCTCTTCTAACCCACCCCAAGCTCTCCTACTCCCAGAAGCTCTCCTATCCCGCCAAGATCTCCTACCGCCCCCGAGCTCTCCTACCGCCCACAATCTCTCCTACCCCCGCAAGCTCTCCAAAACGTCCAAGCTCTCCTACCATAGTCAAGCTCTCCCACCGCCCCCAAGCTCTCCTACCGCCCCCAAGCTCTCCTACACCCGCCATGATCTCCGACGGCCCCCAAGCTCTCCTAACCCCTCCAAAGGTCTCCTACCACACCCCAATCTCTCCTACCAGTCCCAGCTCTCCTACCCCGTCAAGATCTCCTCCCCCCCAAGCTTTCCTCCCCTCCAAGCTCTCCTATCCCGCCCAATTTCTACTACTCCCTCAGTAGCTATCCTACTACACCCCCTGCAAGCTCTCCTACCAATAAGCTGTTTGACCCCTCTCCCCAATCTCTCCTACCGCCCCAAGCTCTTCGACAAAGCAAGCTCTCATAGCCCACCCAAGCTCTCCAGCCCCCCCAAACCTCCCCTGCAAATAAACCCGCCACACACCAAGCTATCCGACATCCACAAGCTCTCCGACACATCCCTCAGCTCTGCTAGCCTTCCAGGTCCCTTCAGCCCTGCGCAGATATCTTCTCCACCATGATCACTTTCTCACCCCACAATCTCTCTGTCCCCCCACAAGCTCTTCTACCCCCAAGCTCCTCTAACCCCCAAAGCTCTTTTATCCAGCAAGCTCTTCTGCACCCCAGGTCAGAAAGTCCCCCTCCCCAAGCTCCTCTACCCATTCCTCCCAAGCTGTTCAATCTTCCAAGCCCGTTCTCACCCTGAAGCTCTCTCACTCGCCAAGCTTTCTCACCCCCACCCCAAGCTCTCTCACCAGCCCCAAGCTCTCTGTCCACCCACAAGCTCTATCTTCCCAGGATGTTCTCTCTCGCCCCCCGAAGTTCTATTTACACCCCCAAGCTCACTCTTCCCCTGCAACTCTCTCTTCCCGTCAAGATCGCTCTTCCCCACCCAAGGTCTTTCTCCCCGCCCCCCTCCAAGCTCGCCCTGCTCTCCAAGCTCTACCCCTCCAGGGTCCCATCTATCCTGCTAATGGTCTATTCTACACACCCCAAATCTCTCCGACATTCCCCAAGCTCTCTTCTACCAACCCTAGCCCCCACTATCTCTTAAATCCTCCTACCTACCAAACCTTTACCCGAAGCTCTCTTCCTCCCAATAGCTCGCCTCCCCCGACCCCCCTCCCCCACAAGCTCTCTTCCTCCCCAAGCACTCTTTCCGCCCACAAGCTCCAGTCCACCCCCTCAAAGCTCTCTTCTACCCCAAAAAGCTCTCTTCTACCACCGCCGCAAGCAGTCTTCTACCCCTCATCCCACAGCTCTCTTCGACCCCTCATCCTGCAGCTCTATTCTACCCACGCAAGCTGTTCTAATCACCACCCCCACCAAGCAATTCTACCCTCCCCAAGTTTATCTACACCCCACAAGCTTTTCTACACCCAAAGCTCACCTACTACCCAAGCTCTTCTTCCCGCCCCCACCCAAGATCTCCTACCTCCAAAGCTTTTCTGTCACCCAAGCTCTTCTTCCTCCCAAGCTCTCCGAAACTCCAAGCTCTCCGACCCCCCAAGCGCTCCGACCCACTAAGCAATGATTCCCCTTCAACTCCCCTACACCTGCCCAAGTTTTCCTACTCCCCAAGATCGCCTTCTCCCAATCTCTCCTGCCATAACCCAAGGTCTGCTATGGCCCCACAAGCTCTCCTACCCCTCAAGCTCTCCTACCCACCAAAGCAATCCTACCCGCCCAAGCTCCCCTACACCACCCATGCCCTCCTCCTCCCCAAGGTCTCCTATCCCCAATCTCTTCTACCAGCCACAAGCTCCTGTATAGTCCCACAAGTTCTCCTACCCCTCCAAGCTCTCCTACCCCCCAAGCTCTCCTACTCCCCCAAGCTCTCCTACTCCCCCAGAAGCTATCCTGCCACACTACCCCAAAGCTCTCGTACCATCCAAGCTCTCCAACCCAGCCCCCAGCCCTCTCTCCCCCAGCAAACTCTCTCTGACACCTCAGCTCACCTAACTCCCTCAAATGTCTTCTACCCCTTCCATCCTCAGCTCTTCCACCCCTTCCCCTTTAAGCTCTTCTATTCCTTCCCCCAAGAACTTCTACTCCTTCACCGAAGCAGATCTACCCCTCCACTAAGCAGTTGTACCCCAAGCTCTTCTACCCGCCAAGTTCCTACCTCCAAGCTCTTCTACACTCCAAGCTCTTCTATCCGCCCATCAAAAGATCTCATACCCCCAAAACGTTTCTGCCACCCAAACTCTTCTATCCCCTAAGATCTCCTAACTCCCAAGCTCACCTACCCGCAGGCACTCCTGTCTGCGGCCGAAGCTCTTTTACCCGCCCCAAGGTCTCCTACCCCCCAAGCTCTCCTAACACTCCCAATCTCTCAAATTCCCACAAGCTCTGCTACCCTCCTCCAAGTCCTCCGACCCTCCCCCATACTCTCCTACCCACTCCCCCCTCTCTCCCACCCTCCCAATCTATTCACCCCCAAACTCTCCTACCTCCCGCAAGCTCTCCTACTCCCCCAAGCTCTCCTACCAACCAAAGTTCTCCTACACCCCCTCCAAGCTCTCACTCAACCCCGCAGCAATCCTATCCCTCTCGCTCTTCGACCCCCCAAAGCTCTTCTACCCTCCACAAGCTGTTTTGCATCTTCACCTCAAGATCTTCGACCCCATCCCCAAAATATCTTCTACCCTCCCCTAAGCTCTTCTATTCCACGAAGTTCCAACTCACAAGCTCTTCTAATCCACAAGCACTCCAACCCCCTCAGCTCTGTTGCCACCCCAAAGCTCACCTACCCGCCATGCTCTCCTGCTCACCCCTCCAAGCTCTCCTATCCCTCCAAGCTCTCCTACACCCCCAGCTCTGCTACACCGCCTCGGAGCTTCCAAGCCCTCTCTCACCCTGAAGCTCTCTCACTCGCCAAGCTTTCTCACCCCCACCCCAAGCTCTCTCACCAGCCCCAAGTTCTCCGTTCCCCTCAAGCTCTCTGCCACCCACAAGCTCTATCTTCCCAGGAAGTTCTCTCTCGCCCCCCGAAGTTCTATTTACACCCCCAAGCTCACTCTGCCCCTGCAACTCTCTCTTCCCGTCAAGATCTCTCTTCCCCACCCAAGGTCTTTCTCCGCACCCCCCTCCAAGCTCGCCCTGCTCTCCAAGCTCTACCCCTCCAGGGTCCCTACACCGCCTCGGAGCTCTCTCTCCCCTCGCAACTCACACTTAACACCCAGCACTCCTACTTTCCCCAAGCTTTCCTACTCCCCCAAGCTCTCCTATCACCCCGAAGGTCTCCTACATCCTCTCCAAGCTCTCCTATCCCCCCAAGCTCTCCTACACGGCCTCGGAGCTCTCTCTCCCCTCGCGCCTCACTCTTAATACCCAGCACTCCTACTTTCCCAAAGCTTTCCTACACCCCCAAGCTCTCCTACCACCCCGAAGGTCTCCTACATCCTCTCCAAGCTCTCCTACCCCGCAAGCTCTCCTACTACCCCAAGCTCCCCGAGTCCCCCAAGCTCTCCTACTATTCTAGCTCTCCTACCCCTCTAGCTCTTCTAAACCCCCAAGCTCTTCTACTCCTTCCCCCAAGCTCTTCTACCCCTTTCCCCCAGGATCTTCTAACCCATCCCCCAAAGCTCTTCTACCGTACCCTAAGCTCTTCAAACCCCGAGGCTCCTACGCCCAATCTCTTCTATTCCAAAAGATATCCGAGCCCATAAGCTCTCCTACCCACCAAGCTATCCTACAACCCCCAAGCTATCCTACCCCTCACAAGCACTCCTACCCCCCACAAGCTCTCCCATCCCCCAATCTCTCCTTCCAAACGCCCACCCCCCACCCACAGCTCTGTCCTCCCCGGGAAGCTCACTCTCACCCCCAGCCCTCTTACCTCCCCCAACTTATCCTACCCTCCAACTCTGCTACCCCGAGCAAGCTCTTTTACCGCTTCCCCCAAGCACTACAACCCCTCCCCCCCAACTCTTCTACACCTTCCCCCAGAGTTCTTCTACCATCCAATAAGCTCTTCTACACCCAAGCTCTTCTACCCCGCAAGCTCCTCTATGCCCCAAGATCTCCTATGCCCAAAGCTCTCCAACCCACAAGCTCTCCTACCTACCAATCACTCCTACCACCCCAATGCTCTCCTACCCTCCCCAAAGCTCTCCTACCCCTCCAGGCTCTCCTACCCCCAAGCTCTCCTACACCCCAAAGCTCTCCTACACACCCAGTTGCTCCTACACCCCCAACGCATCCACACCCCCAAGCTCTCCTACACCCCCAAGCTTTCCAGCTCCCCATGCTCTCCTACCCCCACCCATGCTCTCCTACTCCACCACCTCCCAAGCTGTCCTACCGCGCAATTTCTTCTAGTCCCACCCCAAGCTCTCGTACTCCCAAGGTTACTTTTTGCAACCCCAAGGTCTGCTGCACCACAACTCTCCTACCCCGCCCCCACTGCTCTCTCTTCTCTCTCCAGATCTCTCTCTCTCCCCAACTATCTCTCCTCACCGCAGCTCTCTTTCCTCACCACACGCTCTCTCTCCGCCCCAAAGTACCCTCACTCTCCCCCACCACCCCAAACACTCTCTCTCCACCACCACCCCAAGCTCTCCCTTCTCAGCACCTCCAAAGTTCTCTCTTCCCTCTCTCCCCGCAAGCTCTCTCCCCCCAAAAATAGCCCCCTCAAAGCTCTCTCTCCCCCAAGCTCTCCACTAATAAGCTCTCTCCCCCGCGCACCCCAAGCTCTCTCCTCCCAAGCTCTCGCCCCCACAAGCCCACCTACCCCCAAGCTCTCATTCCCCCCTCAAGTTCTCTTCCACCCAAGCTCCCTTCCACCAGCCCCCAAGTTCTGTTCTACACCAAAGTACCCTTCTATCCCACCCAAGCTCTATTCTAAAGCCCCACCCTAGCTGTCTTCTAACCCCAAGCTCTCTTCTTCCCCCCACAAGTTCGCTTTAACCAAGCTCTCTTCGCCCCCAGCTCTCTTCCCCCCACATGCTCTCTGCTGCCCACCCCAAGCTCTCTACCATCACCCCCAACGCCCAGCTCTCTTCTATCCCCCCCAATCTCTACCCCCAAGCTCTTCTACCACCTAAGCTCTTCCTCCCTAAACTATTCGAACCCCAAAAGCTCTCTTTTACCCGCACAAGCTCTCTTCCACCCCCCACAAGCTCTCTTCTACCCCACCCACAAGCTCTGTTCTTCCCCCTCAAGGTCTCTTCTATCCTGCAAAGTTCACTTCTACCGCCACTCCCACACAGCTCTCTGTCTCTCCTCACCCACCACAGCCTTCCTCTTGCTCTAACCGGAGCAGTAGGAGTCTCGGGGAGCCCGCATCCCACACGTGGCGCCGTAAGGGGTTCGAGGCTCGTGGCCTGCCGGGCGTGATGCTCGGCGGATTCGTTTGGCTGTGCATTGCAGGCAACGTGGTTTTGAACGCATGCACATAAAACAGTTAGTAGGAATCCCGTTGTGGGGGGGTGGGCGGAGTCGGTGATATTTGTCCGAACTTGCATCAGGAGACGCATGCGCAGATGGAAGACTTGGAACAAGTTACTCCTTTAAACCAAACCAGTACTAGGGGGATTTTGTAATTTTGTTGTAGAACTGCTGCTTCAGAATCTCTTGAAATTGACGTGGACCTCAAATTTTGGGATTTAGAATCTGAGATGATCAGCTGCAATTCTGCAACTGCATGAGTGGCCTGTGTGTATTTTGAAGAATCGACTGACATTGGATGGGATGATGGGAGAGCAATGGGGCTAGATCCACCACTTTTGAGTTTATCGCCCTAATATGCGTGTTATTTCCAGTGTGGGCAGTAAAAAATTGTTGTCAGATCACCGGCTTCTCGCCCATTATCAAAACATCTAGTTTACATTTTTGAAAATGGGCTTTACCTTGAGTCACATCAAATGGGCGGTGTCTACTACTTAGATCGGAAATGTCCTGTGTATAGTGTGCGCCCCTAAATCACCTGCTGCAGGGACAGCTAAGTCACGTCATTCTTCAGCTAATTCTGCTCTTTCTAAACGCAATTCCACTGTTCCTGGAGCTGGTCATTTCCCAGTGTGTGGCGTTCCTAATTCCTCTATTTCTGGAGCGACTTCCTCTGTTGCTGGAACTAATCACCTTGTATCTTTAGCTGACAATTCCTCTGCTTCTGGAGAACCTGATTCCCCCTCTTTCTGGAGCTAATCTTTTCTGAACCTAATTCTCCTCTTTCTGGAGCTCCTAATTCTGGTGTTTCTTGAGCACTTAATTCCCCAGTTTGTGGAGTTAATTCCAATATTTCTGGAGCTAATTCCCCGGTTGATTGAATTAATTCCATTAATTAAGCATATCCCTTTCCCAATGTTAGTGGAGCAATTTATCTTGTTCCAGGTTTAGTTTCAATGTTCTTGGATCTGCTAAATCTCATTATATGGGCGCTCCAATGCCACTGTTGCTGGAGCTCAGACTACCCCAGGTTATGGGGTCCGAGTTTGCCAACTTCTGAGATATTTCAGTTGTTTGTGGAGATTCTAATTCCCGTATTTCTGGAGCTTCAAATTGCGCTGTTTATGAAGCACCTAATTGTGATTTTTATGTGGCTACTATTTCGCCGATATATTTAGCTCCGCAATATTCTGCTTATGGTGCGCTCAACTAATTGCCCTGCGACAGGAATAGCTAGTGTACCTGTTTCTTGAGCCAACTCTTCTCTTTCTAAATGTAACGTCTTTGTTTCTGGAGCTACTTCTGCTGTATTGAATACATTCACGTGTTTCTGTAGATCATAATTCACGAATTTCTGCAGCGCATTTCGGTAGTTTCTGTAACTCCTAATTCTCATCTTTCTAGTCCTAATTCCCCTGTTTCTGAAGCTAATTCCCTTGTTTTTCAACTATTTCCAGTATTCGTGGAACATCTGATTCCCCTCTCTACAGCTCCGAATTCCCCTGTTCCAGGAGCTAATTCCCCTGTTTCTGGAGCTAACCATTTAGTCTGTGGAAACACCCTGTTAACTCCTAATTTCGCTTATTTCTGCGCTCCAAACTGTGCGGTTTATGAAGCACATAATTATCCTATTTACGTGTCTGGTAGTTTGCCGATATATGGCGCCGAATTGTATTGTTTATGGTGCGCTCTCCAAAATACCCTGCAACATGAAGAGAAAATTCACCTTTTCTGGAGGTAACTCTCATCTTTCTAAACGCAATTCCCCTATTTCTGGAGCTAATTGCTCTGTACTATGATTAATTCTGTGTTCCTGGAGCTCGCTTCACCTTTTTCTGCTGCTCCCCATTGCCCTGTTTCTGGAGCTAATTCCCCTGTTTCTGTAATGTCTACTTTTCATCTTTCAATACTAATTCCACAGTTTCTAGACCTAATTCCACTGTTTTTAGCGCTAATTCCCTTGTATCTGCGTGAATTATTGTCTTCCTGGAACTCCTATTTTCCTTCTTTCTGGGACTCCTAATTTTCCTGTTCCTGGAGTGAATTCATCTGCTTCTGTAGCTAATTTACCTGTTTCTGGAGCTAATACCGTTGCTTCTGAAGAAAATTCCATAGTTTCTGGATATCCTAGTTCCCCTCTTTCTGGAGATTCTGAGTTGACTGTGGATCTCCAATTGTTCTTTTTTTACAGCTTCAAATTGTGCTGCTTATGAAGCACCTAATTGTCCTTTTTAAGTGTATACTAGTTATATATACATCTACGAAATGTCCTTTTTATGATGCGCTATCCTAAATCCCCTGTTGCAGGGAGAGCTATGTCACCGCTTTCTAGAGTTAACTCTGCTCTTTATAAATGCAATATCCCTGCTTCTAGATCAAATTCCACTGTTTCTAGAGATAATTCCACTAATTCTGGAGCTAATTCCACTGTTTCTGGAGCTGCTAATTTTCCAGTCTGTGGAGCTCCTAATTCTGATATTTCTGGAGCAACTTCCCCTGTTCCTGGAGCTAATCACTTTGTATCTGTAGCTGAAAAGTCCTCTGTTGGTGGAGCAGCTGATTTTTCCTCTTTCTGGGTCTATCACTATATTTCTTGACATAATTCCCCTCTTTCTGGAGCTCCCAATTCCGGTGTTTCTGGAGCACTGAACATCCTAGTTTGTGGCGTTAACTCCAATTTCTGGAGATAATTCCACGGTTTCTGGAATTCCTTCCTCTAATTAAGATATCCCATTCTCTGAGATTCTGGAGCTGTTTCCTTTGTTCCCTGGTTAGATTCAATGTTCTTCGAGCTGCTAAATCCCATCTTATGGGAGCTTCAAATGCCGCTGTTGCAGGAACTACTACTACCCCAGGTTATGCAGGTCCAAGTTCCCCTGTTTCTGGAGCTAATTCACTTATTTGTGGAGATCGTAATTCCACTGTGGCTGGAGCTTCAAATTGTGCTGTTTATGAAAAAACGAAATTGTGCTTTTTATGTGGCTTCCCTTTCCCCGTTATAATTAGCTCCGAATTATTCTGCTTATAGTCCGCTCTCCTATTCCCCTGCAACAGGAATAGCTGGCTTACCTGTTTCTTGAGCCAACGCTTTTCTTTATAAATGTAATTACTTTTTTCTGGAGCTACTTCCATTATACTAAACAAATTCCCGTGTTTCTGGAGAACTTAATTCTCCAGTTTCTCCAGCGGCCAATTCGGTAATTTCTATAATTCGTAATTGGCATCTTTCTAGACCTAATTCCCCTGTTTCTGAAGCTAATACCATTGTTTCTGAACTAATTCCAGTGGTCCTGGAACCCGTAATTCCCCTCTCTGCAGCTCCTAATTACACTGTTCCTGAAGCTAATTCCCTGTTTCTGGAGCTAATACACTTGTTTCTGAATAATTCCAGTTTTCCTGGAGCTCCTAATTCACCTCTCTGCAGCTCCTAATTCCCCTGTTTTTGGAGCTCATCTTTTTTATGGAGTTCCTGATATCGCAGATTGTGGACTTCCCAATGCATCTGATAAAGGAGATAACTCCCATGTTTATGTTGCTAATTCAACAGTTTCTGGGGCTAACACCTTTTTTTCTGGGGAAAATTGCTGTGTCACTACACATTACCATATTTCTGGAGCTCCAAATTGTGCGGTTTATGAAGCACAACTTGGGCTTTTTACGTGTCTTGTAGTTTGCTGATATATATGGCTCCAAAATGTCCTGTTTTGGTGCGCTCTCCTAATTACCCTGAAACATGAACAAAAAATGCACCTTTTCTGCAGGTAACTCTGCTCTTTCTAAACGTAATCCCATGTTTCTGGAGCTAGTTGCTCTGTACTGTGATTATTCCTGTGTTCCTGGAGCTCGCTTCCCCTGTTTCTGTAGCTCCCCATTGTCCTGTTTCTGGAGCTAATTCCACTCTTTCTGGAGCTGCTAATTTAACAGTTTCTGTAACTCCTAGTTTTCTTTTTTGAAGACCTAAGGCCACAGTTCTAGACCTAATTCCCCTGTATCTGGCGCTCATTCGCTTGTTTCTGCGCTAATTCCTGGATTCCTGGAGTTCTTACTTCCCTTCTTTCTGTGTCTCCTAATGTCCCTGTGCCGGGAGGGAATGTTCCTGTTTCTGTAGCTACTTCAGTTTTTTCTGCAGCGAATACCTTGGTTTCTGGAGAAATTTCCCTAATTTCTGTAAGTCCTACTTGCCCTCTTTCTGAAGATATTTCATTTGTCCATGACCGCCGCTCGCCCTTTTTTTATGGTCCCGACTTGACGCTGATGGTCTCTCGCAGGTCGGGGCCGCCATGCCACAATGGGAATAATGCGACGCCACAATCAACAGGGCAATTAGAAGCACCGGAAATAGCGGAATTAGAAGCAACATACAAAGGGCAATTAAGAGCTCCTCAAACAGGGTGTTACAAGCAGCATAAACGGGGGAAGGAGCAGCTCCACAAATTGGAAATAAGTGCTCCAGTGGCAGAAGAATTACGAATTATTGAATTCGCAAAATTAGCATCTTCAGCAAAAGATGATTGTGGATGCAACCCTATGTAACCAGTATTATACTGCTTACAGTGGACACACCCGTTTGAGTCACAAGGGAACACAACATTCCTTGGGAGCACTGTATATAAGCATGCCTTCCGTGCTGTACTATGATTCTGAAGGAACTAAGGTCACATTTACTCACGTCCACAGAACTCAGTTACATGACTTTGTTTGCGACATAACAACTGGTGAAGAGATAACGAGCCATCACGCGAAAAGGTAGAGAAATGTTGTCATCCTGGAGAAATTCTCAGATGGGGAAAATTGGGACACTTTCATGGAGCGACTTGACAAATACTTCGTGGCCAACGAGCTGGAAGTGAGCGCGAATGCTGCCAAACGAAGGGTGAGCCTCCTCCCCGTCTGCAGGGCATCAACCTATGGCCTCATGAAGAACTTTTTCGCTCCGGTGAAACCAACAGCCAAATCGAATGAAGAACTATGTGCGCTGGCACTTAATCCGAAGGAGAGCGTTGTGATGGCAAGGTATCGATTTTACACATGTCAAAGGTCTGAAAACCAGGAAGTGGCGAGCTACGTCTCCGAACTAAACCACCTCGCAGGGCATTGCAAATTCGATGGATTCCTGGAGCAAATGCTTAGAGACTTTTTTGTGCTTGACATTGGCCATGGAATTATCCTTCGCAAACGATAGACTGTTGAAACACTGAACCCAAGCAAAGACATAACGATAGCCCAGGCATTTGTATCCTCCAGCGAACATATCGAACACATTTTGCAGCATAAAGAGGCTTCGGCAGTTATTGTACACAAAGAAACGTCGTTTTCAGGCAGGAATGCATATGGCAGCTGCTGGACCTCAAATGACCCAGAGTCCGCCATCAAGCATTAATGCGAGGCAATTGTTATATTTTTGGCGCTGCGGAGGTAATCATCGAGTCCATGAATGTCGCTTTAAATACTATGCTTGCAAAAGCAGTGGTCCAATGGGACAACTCCAGTGAATGAGCAGACGAGCTGCAAACTCTGTAAACCAACACGTTGCAGCGTAAGTCCAATCCATGCTGGATCAAAGTGAACTAGAGACTCAAATCCAGGAGGCTGAAGTGTATGGGGTGCACAGCTTCACCACGGAATGTCCACCGAATATGTTAAAAGTCGAACTGAACTGAATTCCAGTATACATGGAACTGGACATGGGTGCGAGTCAGTCTATCATGAGCAAAAAGGCCATCTACATGCTGTGATGCAACAAGGCGCACATGCCCAAGCTGAGCCCTATTCAAACCAAACACTAAAGAGTTGATCCCTGTAATCGGCAGCTCAGCAGTAAATGTCTGCTATGAAGGAGCAGTTGACGAAATCCTACTATGGATTGTACTGGCAGATGGCCCCACATTGTTCGGCAGAAGCGGGCTGGGAAAAATCCGCTGGAACTGGGATGACATCCGAGCGCTTTCGTCAGTCGACGACGCCTCATTCACCCAGGTTCTGAGCAAGTTTCTGTCCTTATTTGAGATAGGCATCGGAAATTTCTCTGGGGCAAAGTTGCAGATCCACCTCGTCCACCACAAGGCACGTGCGGTGCTATACCTGATGCGAGAAAGTGGAGCTCGAGCCGGACAGGCTGCGATAAGAAGGCATCATCGCACCGATGGAGTTCAGCGAGTGCGCCAGTCCAGTAGTTCCGGTCCTCAAGGACGATGGCACGGTCAGAATTTTGGGGACTATAAGGTAAAGATTATCTGTTTTTCGCAGCTGGGCCAGTTCCCGCTACCCAAGCCAGTCGAACTCTTTGCGATGCTGGCAGGAGGGATGACGTTCACCAAGTTGGATCCGGCCTCGGCCTACAATCCGCAGGAGCTGGCAGAATGTTCGAAAGTCCTCACCTGCATCAACACGCACAAAGGTCTGCCCAGCTACAATAGATGCCCCTTTGGGATTCAATCAGCCGCAGTTATTTTTCAAAGCTACATGGAGAGCCGGCAAAAGTCGGTTTCACTCAACGTGCGTTTCCAGGACGACCTATTGATCACAGGTCGCAACAACATCGAACACTTGCAAATCCCAGAAAAGGTTCTAACTCGGCTCGATCGTGTGGGACTCAGGCTGAAACGCTCGAAGTGTGTTTTCCTAGCATTAGTGGTCGAGTTCTTAGGGAGAAGAATCACGGCAGACGGCATCAGACCCACCGACGATAAGACGTTGGCCATCAAGAACGCGCCGAGACCACACAACGTGATGGAGCTGCGGTCGTTACTGGGACTCCTCAATAATTTGATAATTTCCTACCCGGGTTAAGCACCTTGCTATAATCTCTACTTGTGTTGCTACGCAAGGAAGATAACTGATTATGGGGGAAATCACAAAAGGCTGCTTTTGAGAAAGCCAGAAATCTGTTACGTTCCAACAAACTGCTTGTTCTGTATCACCCATGTCAAAGTTTAGTACTCGCTTGCGATGCATCTTCGTACGGGGTTGGCTGTGTGTTACAACAAGCAAACGAATCGGGAACATTGCAACCGGTTGCCTATGCGTCCAGAAGTTTGACAAAGGCCGAAAGGGCCAACAGCATGATTGAAAAAGAAGCTCTGGCATGCATTTACGGGGTAAAACGAAATGCACCAGTATCTGTTTGGTCTTAGTTTGAGCTAGAAACTGACAATAAGCCACTCATATCGCTATTCTCAGAGAGCAAATGGATTAATATCACAGCCTCTGCTCGCATCAAGAGATGGGCACTCGCACTGTCTGCATATATCGATGTAATCCGCCACAGGCCTGGCAGACAACTGTGCTGATGGTGTCAGTCGGCTACCATTGCCCACCACCGGGTGGTAATTACACAGCCTGCAGACTTGTTCTTGGTGATGGATGCATTTTAAAACGAAAAGTCATCCTTGACGGCAAGCCAGATCAGGACCTGGACCGGCCAGGATCCTTTGCAGTCCCTTGTAAAAACACTGCGTCCTCCATGAAGATGCATGAAGAAATCAAGCCATTCCAGTGGCACACAGACGAAATGTCCGTACAGGTGGATTGTCTTTTGTGGTGTAATCGCATGGTTTTGCATATGTAAGGCAGGGAAGCGTTGATACGCGACCTACACGTCCATACCCACCTAAGGATGAAAGTTATAGCCGAAGCCCATGTGTGGTCTGGCATCGACTCAGATGTGCAGTCTTGCATGCGCGAATGCAACACTTGCTCTCAACTGAGCAATGCACCCAGGGAGGCACTGCTAAGTTTTTGGTCATGGCCCTCAAATTGTGGTCGAGGATCCACATTGACTTTGCTGGCCCATTTCTGGGCAAAATGTGTTTGGTTGTTGTGGATGCTTATTCATAGAAACATGCAAACATAGAAAATAGGTGCTCCTGGATTAGGCCATTCAGCCCTTCGAACCTGCAGAACCATTCAATGCGATCATGGATGATCATTCATCTCAGCACCCTTTCTTGCTTTCCCTCCATACACATTGATCCCTTTAGCCGTAAGGGCCGTATCTTGTATATATCCAATGAACATGCCTCAACAACTCTCTGCAGTAGAGAATTCCACAGGTTAACAACTCTCTGAGAGAAGTTTCTACTCATCTCAGTACTAAATGGCTTAGCCCTTATCATCAGACTGTGTCCCCTGGTTCCGGACTTCCCCAGTATCGGGAACATTCTTCCTGCATCAAACCTGTCCAGTCCCGTCAGAATTTTATATGTTTCGATGAGATCCCCTCTCATACTTCTAAACTCCAGTGAATACAGACCCAATCGATCCAGTCTCTCCTCATATATCAGTCCTGCCAATCCTGGTGAATCAGTCTGGTGAACCTTCGCTGCACTCCCTCAATCGCAAGAACGTCCTTCCTCAAAACTGAACACAATATTCCAGCTGAGGCCTCACCAAGGCCCTGTATAACTGCAGTACGACCTCCCTGCACCGATACTCAAATCCCCTAGCTATGAAGGCCAACATACCATAAGCCTTCTTCACAGCCTGCTGTACCTTCAAGCCAACTTACAATTACTGATGTACCATGACATCCAGGTCTTGTTGTACCTCCCCTTTTCCTAATCTGCTGCCATTCAGATTGTGTTCTGCCTTCGTGTTTTTGCCACCAAAGTGGTTAACATCATATCTATCCACTTTATACTGCATCTGCCACGCGTTTGCCCACTCATCTATCCAGTCCAAGTCATCCTGCAGCCTTTTAGCATCGTCTTCACAGCTCACACCGCATCCCATCTTAGTGTAATTTGCAAACTTTGAGATATTATTCTCAATTCCTTCATCTAAATCATTCTCGTATATTGCAAACATCTGGGATCCCAGCACTGAGCGCTGCGGCACACCACTAGTCACTGCCTGCTATTATGAAAAGGACCTGTTTAACCCGACTCTCTGCTTCCTGTCTGACAACCAGTTCTCTATCCGCGTCAGCAGTTTACCCCTAATACATTGTGCTTTAATTTTGCACAACAATATGCTGTTTGGGACCTTGTCCAAAAATACATCACATACACTGGTTCTCCATTGTCCACTCTACTCGTTAAATTTTCAAAAAATTCGACAAGATTTGTCAAGCATGATTTCCTCTTCATAAATCCATGCTGACTTGGACCGATACTGTTACTGCTTTCCAAATGCACTGCGATATAATCTTTAATAATTAGTTCCAACATTTTCCCCGCTACTGATGTCTAAACTGTCTATCATTACCCGTTTTCTCCCTCCCTCCTCAATTAAAAAGTGGTGTTACATTAACTACCCTCCAGTCCATAGGAACTGATCCGGTTGATAGACTGTTGGAAAATGATCACTAATGCATCCACTATTTCTAGGACCACTTCCTTCGGTAATCTGGGATGCAGACTATCAAGCCCCGTGGATTTACCGGACTTCAGTCCCATCAATTTCCATAACACAATTTCCCGTCTAATACGGATTACCTTCAGTTCCTCCTTCTCACATGACCCTCGGTCCCCTACTATTTTCGTCAGGTTATTTGTGTCTTCCTTCATAAAGACAGAACCAAAGCATTTGTTCAACTGGTCTGCCATTTCTTTGTTGGCCATTATAAATTCACCTGATTTTGAATGCAAGGGACATGCAGTAAGAAACCTATCTGGTTCAATAGTTTCATTTACGAATGTCCTTACCAGTCTAGGCCTATATGTGATTTCAGACACACAGCAATGTAGATCCAACTTTGCAGAAGACACGAAGCTGGGTGGCAGTGTGAGCAGTGAGGGTGATGCGAAGAGGCTGCCGTGTGACTTACAGTTAGGTGAGTGGGCAAATGCATGACAGTTGAAGTATAATGTAGAAAAATATGATATTATCCTATTCGGTGGCAATATATGATTGCACTCGTGAGGGTAGAGAGTTGATTTACGAGAACGTTTGCTCGGATTGCAGTATTTAGCTATGAGGAAATATTGGAAAGGCTGGGATTGTTTTCCTTGCAACAGAGAAGGCTGAGTGGGGACCTTACTGATGTCTATTAAATTATGATTTGCCGAGATAGTGATCTATTTCCCTAGTCAGAATTGTCAGCAACCAGGGGGCATAGATTTAAAGTAAATGGTAGGAGGGTGGAAGGGATTTGAGGGGAAATGATTTCACCCAGAGGTTGTTGGTTGTTTGGCAATCACTTCCTGAAAGTGTGGTGGATGCAGAAGCCCTCAACACGTTTAAAACATGACG
This sequence comes from Pristiophorus japonicus, assembly GCF_044704955.1. NCBI lineage: Eukaryota > Metazoa > Chordata > Chondrichthyes > Pristiophoridae > Pristiophorus > Pristiophorus japonicus. Next base: position 2,644,161 of record NW_027250649.1, read on the forward strand.
TGTATTTGCACTTGAAGCGCCGTAATCCACAGGGCTACGGATAAAGAGTTTGAAAGTGTGAATCGGTTGGATAGCTCTTTGTTGGAAGGCGCGGACACGATGGGCGAAAATGACCAACTTCCGTGTTGTACATTTCTATGAGTCTATGACAACACAACCTTTTAAAATAGACACAGAATGATCTGGACTGACAGCACATCGCTTTTAATCAGACACATAATGATCCAGTTGTGATGCAAGTTCATCGACCTGAACAGTGAACACTGTTTCTTTCTCCGCAGATTCTGTGTGGTCTGCTGAGTTTTTCGAGATATTTCTGTTTTTAGTTCAGATTTCCAGCATCAACACTATTTTGCCTTTGTATTACTGCAACACTTGGTGGCTCTGTGGCGCAATGATAGGGTATTAGACCCCTAATCAATCATAAATGAGGCATTTAAAGGATCTGGTTCGAGTCCCACCGGAGTTGTATTTTGGGTCAGGAATTGGTGTTTCCTGGGCCGCACCGCACATTTTACTTCAGAGGGGGAAGCTGCGACCCCTGCACTTCCTGTTACACAAGTGGCTCCATTCCCTCTGAATTTTCTTAGCGCTCTGAATTTGTTGCACAGGAACAGGAGCAGGCCATCGCGCCTGTTCAACAGGGAGACCAGAAGTCCATTCACACCTCGAACTAGTTCCGAAGGACAGAAGGAATCCATTCCGCTCCTTGAGCCTGCCATACAAGAAGAGTAGAACTCTATTCGGCAGCTCAACCTTGTTGCATAAATGATTACACAATGCAGACCCACGAACATGTTGCATAGGAATAGGAGGAGGCCATGAAGACCTCCCCAGCCTGTAACACAGAGAGAACAGGGGACAATTAACTCCTCCAGAGTGTGGCATGGGACAGACGGAAGCAGTTCAGCTCCTTCAGCCTGTCTACAAGAAGAGTAGACGTCTTTTTAGTCCCTCGAACCTGTTGCATGGACTGAAGACGAGGCATTTCAGACACACGAATCTGTTATACTGGAACAGGAGGAGGTTAATCGAACACTCGAGCCTTTTATATAGGAACAGGGGAATGCCATTCCGTCCCTCAACCTGTTGAACAGGAAAATTCGGAACCGTTCAGCACCTGGAGCATATTAAACAGCGGTCGTAACAAATCCATCTGGTTCACTAGTCTCATCTGGGGAAGGAAACCTACTGTCCTTACCGGTCTGGTCTATATGTGACTACAGACCCAGAGCAATGGGTCTCAATCTTAAGTGTCCTCTAAAAGGGCCTAACGAACACGGTGCTCACCACAAACTTCGCAAAGACAGAGAGCGATGGACAACAAATGAAGGCCTATTTGCGATGCCCGCATGCTTGAATGAAGACAATGAACATTAGAACTTCTAAATTGTTACACAGGAACAAGAAGAGCCTCAATCCAGGTCAGCGAATGCGGACTCAGGAGACAATGAGCAGAATGTATAGCTAGCCCGGCTTCAAGCCCGAAAGCAGAGTGTAAGGATAGAAGGTAGCTTTTCATAGTGGTTGATGTTGGGTCGTGGCTTTCACAAGATACAATGCTGGGACCAATGTTGTTACCAATTTATATTAAGGCTTTCGACCGAGGAATCAAAAACACAATTTATATATTTGCACACGACACCAAATTAGGGAGGATAGTCTAAACTGACGAGGACTGCAACAAATTAGAGGAGGACATTAATAAACTTGCAGAATGGGCAACATAATTTCAAAAGTTATAAATTTGAGGTATTGCATTTGAGTAGGATGAATAGGGATGTCTCTTAATACTTGGATGGAGCCAGTCTGGGTGGCGTAGAGTCATAATGGGATCTTGACCTACAAATACACAAAACACTAAAAGTTACGACACCGTTTTGCAAAGTCATAAAAAAGCAAACCAAGCACTAGGATTTATTTCTAGACGTATAGAATTGAAAAGTAGGGACGTGATGCTATACCTGTATCTAACCATGTTTAGTGCATACTTAGAGCACTGCTTACAATTCCGGTCGCCGTGTTATGAATAGGATATAGACACATTGCAGAGCATGTAGAGAAGATTTACAACCATGATACCAGAACAGCCAGTGTATACATATCAGTAAAGGAAAAACACGCTGGGTCTCGATTCTCATGAAAATTAAAGATTGTAGGTTTAGCTAAATGCGATATTTACTAAAATGAAAGAGTGGATACAGTGAGACTGTTTCCGCTTGTGGGGAGAGCATAACCAGAGGCCATCAAATACGGTAATCACCATGAAATCAAGTAGGGAATTCCGAAAAATTTATTTACCCGAAGAGTGGTGTCATTGTGGAACTCGCCAACACAGGGAGAGTTTGAAGCGAATAGTATGGATGCATTTAAGGTGAGGCTCGACAAGTACACGAGGGAGAAGGAAAAAGAGGGTTCGGCTGATAGATTTAGATGAGGAAAGCGGAGAGGAGACTCCAGTAGAACATAGCCGACTGGCTGGGTCGAATGACCTGTTTCTGTACCATATATCAGATGTAATCTAATGTAAACCTTTGTGAGCTTATTGTACAGGAACAGGGCGAAGCCATTCAGGCCATTGAACCTTTTACACAGGAGCAGGCTATTCATCCCCTCAAACATGTTAAATAGAAACAGGAGGCGGCCATTCAGATTTTCAAGCGGCTCACATAAGAAGGCAGGCAGGTAGTTTAATGCCTTCCAGACAGTTTTACAGGAACTGGAAAAGGCGATTCAATCCCCAGAATCTATTGTATAGGAAGAGGAGGTGGCCATTCAGCTCATAAATGCTCTTACACTGGAAAAGCAGGAGGACGTTCAATATCCCGAGCATGTCAAATAGAAAAAGGAGAAGGATATTCATCCCATAGAGACGGGTTAAAAAGGAACAGGAGGAGGCCATTAGCCCCTCATCTTATTACACAAGAACAGGAGGACAGCATTCAGCCCCTCGAGCATGCTACACAAAAACAGGAGGAGGCGATTCAGCCACTTGAGACAGTTACACTGGAACGAGTAGTAGTCATTCAGCGCTTCGAGCCTGTAGCAGTGGAACAAGAGGAGGCCAGACCAACCTCTCCAACAGAAGCACACAATTTATCTCGTGAAAACTCTTACATAGGAATAGAAGGGTTTGATTTCGCCCCTTTCTTCCTATTAGACGGCAACAGGAGGCGGCAATTTAAGCTCTTGATCTTTGTATTTCGGAACCGGAGCAGATCATTCTGTCACTCATGTCTGTTACACAGGAGCTGAAGAAGGCTATTCATCGACTTGACCCATTTGCACTGGTAAAGCATGAAGTTAAGGTACGGTAGAAAAGTGGTTATGTTACTTTTTTATTAATTCAGAGACATGAGTAACCTTCCAACCATGGCAGCTGGGGAATTTAAATTTAGTTATTTAAATATATCTGGAATTGAAATGCTGTTATCCTGTCTTTCTTCATCAAATCTATCAGCATTAAGCTCTATTCCCGTGAACCACATATGTTTATCTAGCCATCACTTGAATTAATCTACACTATTTGCTTCAACCACTCCCTGTGGCAGTAACGTCCACATTCTCACGACTATCTGTGTAAATAAGTTCATATTTGAATTTTTTATGAATATCTTATATTGATGGCTTCTCGGTTTGCTCTTCCATACAAGCGGAAACACTCTCACTGTAACTACGATATCAAAAAACATTTCATAATTTTAAAGACATTATTTGGTCAATCTCAGCTTTCTTTTTTCAAGAAAAAAGAGCCCAGCATATTTATCATTTCTTGATAGGTATACACTTGCATTTCTGGTACCATCCTTGTAAATCCTTTTTCCACCCTCTACAATGTCTCACTAGCCTTTTATACTGTGGTGACCAGAAATGTATGCAGTATTTCAACTGCTCTATACAAATTTCTACTTTTCAATTCTATCTCGTTAGAAATAAAACCTACTACTTTGTTAGAAGTTTATGGCCCGGTTAACCATATGTCGCTACATTCACTGATTTGTATATGTTTATTCTGAGATCTCTTTGCTCTTCTATCCCACATTGCTTCGTATTTACTGAGTAAAACATGATCTCCCTATTTTTGTTAACAACATGTAATACCTCATATTTATTTATGTTGAAATTAATTTGCCAATTACATGTGCATTTATCAAATTTATTAACATTACATGAATTAATTAAACATCAACACCATATCTAATTTCTTGTTAATGTTTCACTCAATTGTAAATTGATGTTTGAAATCGATTATTAAAAATTACAACCTGCAACCGTGTAGAATCAAATACGGGTCTGCTGTGCTACAGGCGAGAATTTAACTCCTAAACCACCAATGTTGCGATTGATAGACTGTCGCAGGTCATACTTACATTACTTTCGCTTTTAATCAATACAAGTAAAGCCACTGCTGTAAAATAAAATGCAACGTGCAACAGATGCTGTAAAAGCGATTGTTCATTTACTGATAGATACACTGGGCAGCGCACAGAACATCTGTGGACAGGGTTAACGTTTCAGGTCCTTGAGCAGTCGTCACTAAGGGTTTGCATCTTTGCTTCAAAGTATCGAAGGTTCTACTTGAGCTTCCTTTCCTCACTCGACACACAAAAAACCCACGACCTTGGCGTCATTAGCACCACGCTGTAAGCACCTGAGCTAACCGGCCTTCCTATACTATTGTAAATCTCATATTCAATTTAATTTGGTGGCCGCGACATATTTCCGAGACCTCGTCAAATTGCCAGAAACTATCTGGCATTTTCCTGCACTTATCCCTTTGCACACAACCTGCATTTGTCAATCATTCACTGTACTATCTTCCTCTTGCTCTTCTTCGACAGGCTTGAGGGGCTGAATGTCCTCTGCTTTTCCTATGCAACAGTATCGAGGGGCTGAATGGCCTCCTCCTATTCCTTTGTGTTATAAATTGGATCCTTCTTTTCCTAAGTAATAAGCTCGAGGGTCTGAATGGCCTTCACCTACCCCGTGCAAACGACTCCAGAGACAGAATGGGCAAATCCTGTTCTGATAAAACAGGCTCGAGTGACGGAATAGTGAACCAGATCAGTTTGGTACAGTGATCGCCATTACTGATACATTTAAAATACCAGATTAATTTAATTTAATTTAAAATTCCCTACTGCCGTGGTGGGCTGTGATTTCCTGTCTTTGGATTACAAGCCCATGGCAGAACAATTATTGCATTATGTTGGACCTCATTCTGTTCCTGTGCAACAGGTTGAGGGACAGAATGGAATCCTCTTGATCCGATGTAACAGGATTAAGGGTCTGAATTACCTCCTCCTTTTGCTCTGTAATCGGTTAGAGGGCTGATTGGTCGACTCGTGTTCCTCAGTAACAGATTCGCGGGTGCTGAATGAATCTGGGAAAAATCTTCTCCAGCCCATCCAGGTGATCGAAACTGGTCCAGGAGATCACCCTGGCCGTCTTTGATTCCTGCCGTACTTACCTTCATATCCGCGCCAGCCAACAGTATAATCCCAAATTATCATCTATAGGTCCGTATCCCGACAGGTTACAGCTCTTTAAATGCCCATCCAAGCATGTTTAAAGGTGCTGAGAGTTTCTGCAACCATCACCCTTCCAGGAAGCCCCCCTTCTCCCGCCTCAAATCCCCCCTAAAGCTTCCAACAACCACTTTTAAACTATGCACCCTCATAATTGACCACTACACGAAAGACAATGGGCCCTTATTATTCTTTATGTCCAGGCCACCCTAAACATTGTGCACCTCAATGAGGCCTCGTCTTCACCTCCTCTGTTCGAAAGAAAACAAACGCAGCATAAGCAATCTCACCTCATAGTTATGATTCTCCGTAGCAGGCAGAATCTGCTCTGTACCCTCTCGAGTGCAATCCCTTTTTCCCGTAATACAGCGACCAGAACTGCACGCAGTACTCCAGCTGTGGCCGAACCAGAGTCTTAAAAAATGTAGCTTAAACTCCCTGCTCTTGAATTCTATTTCTTAGCAAATAAAGGCATGCATTCTGCAGGCCTTCTTAACCATCTTATCCACCTGGCTTACTACTTTCAGTGAGCTGTGGACCAATGGTGGAGCAGTTGGAGGCGTGGCCTATTCATTGAAGCTGTGCTGTAGTGAGAGAACGAGCTTGCTGCTGTTGCTCCTGCCTGGAAGGCCTGGAGTGAGCCCTGTGAAACAGCCCAGGAAGAGGAGGAAGGGGCTTATTACAATTCCAATTCATCCAGAGGGAGAGGAGGAGAGCTGAAAATTCAACAACTTTAATACTGCTGCAGAGAGTTGGAGAGAGGTGGAAAAAGAACAACTATCCAGTGTGGAAGGAGAGAGAAACTTCATCATCCAAAGGTGGGTGTATTTTGGTGCATTCCCCGAAAGACTTTGTTGTATCGATGGGGGGAGGAAAGAAGACCATTTCGAGGGCTGGAACATCGCGGGGGGTGTGTGTTTGTGGAAGTGTGTGTGGGAGTCTTGCTTACAGCTAGGCCCCACACACGACTGAAGCACCCCACCCCCATTGCCTAGCTTAGGATAGCTGGAGCTACTTGGCTGAAGAATCATTAATCACCCTATTTAACATCGTTGGGAGTGTGTGCCTGGGTGGCTCCAGCTACCCCAGGTGAAGACATCTTCTCCCCCCACCCGAAGACCATCCCGTAAGACTGTGTCTTGTTTTTCCATCATCTGGGGAGTGCACCCCAAGAAACACCCACCCATCGCTGTGAGGGGAGATCTGCCCTCACAGCTTCCCTCTTTCCTAGCCCCCTCTCTCTCTCTCCATCACTCTCGCTGTCTCTCCCCTCTCTCTCTGAGAGCCCCTTTCCTCCTAATTAAAAAAAAACAATTGAGACAACTGAGCAGAGGGAGCAAGGCCCCTCCCCAATTGTCAACTAGGAGAGAGGTGTGCCCCATTAAGAGCGCCCTCTGCTCAAAATACCAACGAGGCCAATTAAAGACCATTAAGGCCTGTGAATTTGGGGTGGGTGTAGACCTTAAAGGGACCCCGTGTTGGCGACCCCATCCACGCCGGTGGCAGGGCCAGCAAGGACATATGCGCAGGCGGCGTCCACATCCACGGCGTCTCCTGCGCCTCCTGCTGCCTTGCCACCATTCAGACTGATAACAAAAAAACACAGGTCAAGAGCTGCACTCACCGCACAATGAGCATTGAGGAGTGCGTGCGGGCGATGGCAGGGGTAGTCGGCCCCTCGGCCATTGTCGCGGCCTCCAAGATGTCTGGGAAGGCTGTGTTCTTCCTGGGGTCGGAGCGCGTGGTGTCCCTGGCCCTTGAAAAGGGGCTCACGTTGGGCGGGACGTTCCTGCCGGTGGACCCTCTCGAGGCCACCGCACCGAGGATCATCCTTTCTAACGTCCCGCCCTTTGTTCCCGCTGGGCTCCTCCTCCCTCACCTATACCAACTGGGGGAGGTAAGGTCGGGGATCAACCCCATACCGCTCGGCCTCAGGGAGAACAGCATGCGCCACGTTTTGTCCGGCTGGCGCGGGAGGAGACGACAGAGGGTAGTTTTAATGTGGTGCATGAGGGGACTGCCTACCGCATCTTCTGGACGTCAGATGGTGTGCGGTGCCATGCATCTACGGAGGTAGGGTATGTTCATAAGAACTGCCCCGCCTCCAAGGCCGCCAAACCACCGAGGGCGGTCAAGGCTGGCGCTGCTGCCACCCCTCCCTCTAGTAGCGTCCACGTGCCGGGAGCTGTGGGTGCGCAGGCATCGTTGGAGGCCTTTGTTTTCATGGCCTCCGCCGGGGGGGATGGAGAGCGTCCGATTGGAAAGAAGGTGCAGAGGAAGGCGAAACATCTCGACGCGGGTCCCCTCAGTGCGCCAGACAGTTTGATCACCGCGCTCAGCCCAACCCAGTCATCGGTGAGCGCGGGGTGCCCTGAGCCTGTGCCCGAGCCCTTGACCAATACCCCAGAGGGGCTTGGGCGTGGGCAAGATAAGGAAAATGGGGGGGTGGAGCGGGAGGCCTCGGCAGACATGGAGGTCTACCTGCTTCCGTGAACCCCCAGGAACGAAAGGAGGCGCCGCTCCAATGAGGCGGAGGGGGAACAACATCCCTCCGCGGAGGAGTCGTTGCCCGCTGCGTGTCCTGCGTCCCCCACCAGCGCCCCCAAACTGCGCCATAGGCGAGAGGAGTCTGTCCCCGGTGAGACTGAGACAGTCGAGGCTGCCCAGCCTCTGCCTCCCTTGGAAGATCTGCATGTCGTGGGGGGCGTGGGGCCAGCGGAGGAATGCGTAGCCGCCGGGTCGAGCGTCCCGGGACTGAGGCGGGCCGGGCCGAAAAGGCCGAACCTGCGTCCACCCAGCTATTTATCCAACTTTTCCCGGGACTTGCACGAATCAGCAGAAAATGAAAATTTAAAAAATGTTAATATACATCCACACGCTGGGCCGGAGGGTGGCGGCGGGGTGGGGGAGGAAAACCAACCCTCGCCCCCTACTTTGGAACTGGGGGACAGGGTAGACCTGTAGAATTTCCTAAACCAGGTCTCACCGTGTTCCCCGGCTCCTGGGGCAGAGGAGGAACCCCTTCCGCTGTCGCTTCCTGACCCAGCACCGCATTTATAAGAGCCCAGTGGGGACTGCTCTGCCGACGATCCTCGGGGTGGGATCGGGCCAGAGCCAGGGTTGGATGGAGCGGCCGGGCCGTTTGCCGTACCTCGTGCATTCGTCGGGCCGGCTGCTGGCGGTGACATCCCGGAGGGGGACGGGGACTCGGTGGGGGACTCGGGAGAAGATCTCGAGTCCATCGCCAGTAAGGCAGTGGATCTCCTCGTGCCCGCCGCTGAGTCCCCCCTCATTCCTGCAAAGGAACTGCGGAACTTTTTGGTCCAGAGCCCGGGTCGCTGCAACCGAGCCCATCTGGCCCGGGAAAGATAGTCTGAGCTTGTGTTGCTCATCGCTTCCGTCCGCGCCGCCGCTAAAACCATGGCTGCGTGCGGGCCCTTATCAAAGGGGCAAGGCCTTGAGCTGCGCCGGCTCAAAACGTTCCTCGCTGGGCTGCTGAAGGAGTGGAGATCAACCAACGACTCCAATCCCCCCCCCCCACAATAGGTTAGGTAGAGGTTGCACTATAATCTAGTCATATAGATAACCATCGCCAGCCTCAAAATCAACGGCGGCAGAGAGGCACGCCGTAGATTTAACAATTTTTCACTCCTGCGGGAGGGGAAAAATGCGGTGTGCTTCCTGCAAGAAACCCACACCGTTCCGGGAGACGAAGCCACGTGGCTCCTGGAATGGCAACGAGATGTCCGCATGAGCCACCTCACCGCCACTTCATGTGGGGTGGCCATCTTGTTGGCCCCGCATTTTCAGCCGGAGATCTTGGAGGTCGAGGAGCCCGTGCCAGGCCGCTTGCTGCACGTCTCGGTTCACCTGCGGTACGTGCCACTCCATCTCGTGAAAGTGTACGCTCCTCAGCTCGGAGCGCAGAAAACACGCTTCTTCGAAGAGGTGACCGCTCTTCTTCGCTCTGTCGACGTCGGCAACTGCATTGTCATCGGGGGGTATTTTAATTACACTCTTGAGGCGAGGGACCGCTCCGTTGCCCCGCAGAGCATGACGGCGATGGAGAAGTTGAGGGACCTGGTCGGGTCCTTCGCCTTCGTGGACGTCTGGCGAAATCTCCATCCCGACTCCAACGCCTTTACTTGGGTGAGGCCTGGAGTAGGATGGTCCAGAGTCGACCGCCTTTACGTGTCTCGACCGTACGTTTCCTGCGTCCCGGCGGCCTCCATGCGACCGGTGTCGTGTTCGGAACACCACCTGGTGTGGGCGGAACTCACTTCGCTCCGCGCGAGTACGGGGTCTGCGTACTGGCATTTTAACAACCAGCTGCTGGAGGACGTGCGGTTCCAGGACTCATTCCGTCGTTTCTGGGCCGACTGGAGAAGGAAGCAGGGGGGCTTCCCCTCCTTGAGGCTATGGTGGGACGTGGGCAAGGCTCACATCCGTGTATTCTGTAAAGAATACGCGAGGGTGTCGACCAAGAAGCGGGCGGCCAGATTCGGGCGCCTAGAAAAAGAGGTGCTCGACCTGGAATCCCGTCTCGGTCAAGTCGTCGAGGACCCGGCCCTGCGGATGGTGTACGAAGCGAAGAAGGCCGCGCTGAAGGACCTGCAGCTCGTCGGGTCCCGAGGCGCGTTCGAGAGGTCGCGTATCCGGTTCCTGCGGGATCTGGACCATGGCTCCCCCTTCTTCAACTCGCTGGAAAAAAGACAGAGTTTCCGTAAGCAGCTTTTGACGCTGCTGGCCGACGACGGCTCTCTCGTCTCGGATCCGGAGGGCGTCATCAACAGCGCCCGTGAATATTACGGGGCTCTGTTCTCTCCGGAGCCGTCCAGCGAGGAAGAGCGTAGAGTTTTGTGGTAAGACCTGCCGAAGGTCAGCCCGGAGGGGGCCGAAAATCTGGAACCTCCACTAAGCCTGGCGGAGCTGACCGGCGCGTTCGACCGGCTCTCGAGTGGAAAATCCCCGAGGCTGGACGGGCTGACCGTGGCGTTCAACAGGGTGTTCTGGGACATCCTGGGGGGTGACTATGCGCAGGTCCTGGTGGAATGTCTGGCGACCGGGGAGATGCCCCTCTCTTGGCGCAGGGCAGTCATCGTCCTGCTGCCTAAGAAGGGCGATCTCCGCCTCCTTAAGAACTTACGCCCGGTCTCCCTCCTCAGCACGGACTACAAATCTTCGCCAGGGCGATGTCTGCTCACCTTGGCGACGTGCTGGACCACATGATCCAGCCCAACCAGTTCTACAAAGTCCCGGGCCGGACAATCCACGATAACATCCATCTGGTCTGGGACCTCATCCATCATTCCCAGGAGGCGGGTCTGTCGGTCGCCTTCCTATCTCTCGACCAAGAGAAGGCGTTCGACAGGGTGGATCACGACTATCTTTTCGGAACTCTGCGCGCTTTCGGGTTCGGGATGCATTTCGTCGCCCGGATCCGACTTTAGTACGCCGCCGCGGAGTGTCTGATTAAGGTTAACGGGTCCTTGAAGGCGCACTTTCGCTTTGGGAGAGGGGTGCGCCAGGGTTGCCCCATATACGGCCAGTTATATGCCATCTGCATGGAGCCTTTCCTGCGCCTCCTGCGGACGAGGTTGACGGGACTCGCTCTGCAAGGGCTGGGCGTGGAGGTCGTCCTCTCGGCTTACGCCGAAGACGTGCTCGTCACGGTAGAGTATCCCGCTGACCTGCGGAGGATGCGTGAGTGCCAGGAGATTTACTCGGCGCAATCCTCCACCAGGATTATCTGGGAGAAATGTTCCAGACTCCTGGTGGGTCAGTGGCGAGTGGACTCCCTGCCGGAGCAGCTCAGGCCTTTTGCCTGGAGCATGACCCATCTACTCTATCTGGGAGTGTACCTTAGCCCGGACGAGGAAGCCTGACTGGCGAACTGGCAAGAGCAGGAGGCCAAGGCCGCCGCTCGCCTAGGGCGCTGGACAGGACTGCTCCGAGTGCGTCCTACAGGGGTCGAGCTCAAGTCCTAAACCAGCTGGTGGCCACCTTCCAGGAGCTGCCTATCTTTTACAAGGAACTCACCAGGGTCTGGAACAAAGTCTCCACCAAGCGCAGCTCTCCACCGGCTGGAGTGGCGGCTGTCCTGCAGGAGCCGCTGCTCGGGAATCCGTACCTCCACGACCGAGGTTTTAGGTTGCGGTTGGACGAGAGGGCTGTGGCTGGTGAGGTGACCAGGGTCTTGGACCTGCTCGATGGAGGAGGAGCGGGCTGGATGGCGCCAGACTCGCTGGTGTGGCGCCTAAATTCAACCAATGTCCGCCGTGCGGCCAATGCCATCAAGTTGCTAAAAACAGCTCTGGGCCCTGACTGCGTTAGGTGCATCGAGGAGGCTCAAGCACGTAGGGAGCTCCAGTCCGAACTAACCCCCGTCCAGACGGAATTCCTCATCGGCGCCAAACCCCGGAACCTCCCTCGGGAGCCGGCGCCTCACAACTTGAGCCGCCTCGAGGAAATCCCCTCCGTGCCTTTCAGTTCTGTGCGGAGGGGTTTCCTGTATGGGCTGATCCTGCACACTCTCAACTTTGCCATCATCGCCTGCCATCTGGACACACCATGGCGTACCATCTTGCCGTCCGGAGGAGGCGGGGGTCCCCGATGGAGGGCACTCTACGTGGGAGTCCTCCCACGATTTAACGGGGACTTGGCCTGGTGGGTGGAAGCACGGAGGAGTGCCGTGCAATAAATTTTTAAGCCGGTTCACGGGCTCCCAGGCCGCCTGCAATTTCTGCCTTCTGGAAGAGTCTGTGTTCCATGTTTTTAATGAATGCACGAGGTTGCAGTCCCTGTTATATTATTTGAAGGGGCTGCTCCTGAAATTCTGTCTGCACTTCAGTCCCACACTCCTGATCTTTGGGCACCCTGTGCGGAGGGGAGCGGGTAGGTCCGAGGGCCTCCTCGTTGGACTTCTCCTGGGCAAGGCCAAGCGTGCCATCAGCCGGTCCAGACAGCGGGCGGTCGAGGGGTCGTTCAGCCAGACTGCCTGCCTCTCTTCCGTGCATACATCCGGTCCATGGTGTCCTTGGAGATGGAGCATGTGGTGTCCACCGGTGCTCGCGGCCTTCCGCGAGAGGTGGGCACCGGAGGGACTGGAGTGCATCATCAAGCCCGGCAACCAAATTTTAATTTGATTTTATATTTTAAATTTAATTTGTTTTAATTGCCAATGTTTTTTAGTGTCACACTCCCCTTTTATAGGGGGCACTTGGAGAAAGAAAAATCTGATTTTAGTGCCCACAAAAACTTAAAAAAAAAACAAAAACACAAAAAAAAAAGAAACACAAAAAAAAGGGCCTTGTAAATGTTTGGTGTGCCCCCCCAGAACGGGGGGACACGATTTAAGAATTAATGTTTTAGTTTCCTCCCAAAAGAGTTCTGTGGACAAGCATTCCAAGGTCCCTTTGTTCATCTACAATATTAAGCGGACTACCGCTTAATGTTTATACACTTTCCTTATTAGCCCTTCCAAAGTGCATCACCTCACACTTCTCTGAATTATATTCCATTTGCCACTGCTCTGTCCACCTGACCAATAGATTGATATCCTACTGCAGCCCATGACTTTCCTCTTCATTATCTACCACACAGCCAATTTTGGTGTCGTCTGCAAACTTCTTAATCATACTCCCTATATTCAAATCTAAATTATTGATATTTACCACAAAAAGCAAGGGACCCAGGACTGAGCCCTGCGGAACCCCACTAGAAACATCCCTCCAGTCACAAAAACATCCAGCAATCATCGCCCTTTGCTTCCTACCTCCAAGCCAATTTTGGATCCAACTTGCCAGTTTGTCCTGGATCCCATGGGACCAGTCTACCATGTGGGACCTTATCAAAAGCCTTGCTAAAGTCCATATATACTACATCATCCGCATTACCATCATTGACCCTCTTGGTTAACTCCTCAAAAAATTCAATCAAGTTCGTCAAACACAATCTTCCCTTAACAAATCTTGGCTAACTGTCCCTAATTAATCCTTGCCTTTCCAAATGCAAAGTTTTCCTGTCTTTCAGGATTTTTTCCAATAATTTTCCCACCACGGAGGTTAGGCCGACAGGCCTGTAATTACTCGGCCGATCCCTTTCTCCCTTCTTAAACAAGGGTACTACATTGTGGGTGGCTCTGAAAAGAACCAATGTGTAATTAGATTAAATCTTGTCCACTTTACTTGCTCTTACTGGGCCCAGCATTGGAATCTTTGTCAGAAGCACCGCCTGGATTTTTGGCTGTTCAGACATGATAATTTTGAATTGTGTGTCAGAATTTCCAGAAGGCATTCGATAAAGTGCCACATAAGAGGTTCCAGCACAAGATAACATTTTATGGGGTTGGGGATAATATATTAGCATGGATAGAAGATTGGCTAACTAACAGAAAACAGAGGGTCGGGATAAAAGGATCATTTTCCGGTAGGCAAACAGTAACTAGTGGGGTGCCACAGGGATCAGTGCTCGGGCCTCAACTATTTACAATCTATATTAATGACTTGGATGAAAGGACTGAGTGTCATGTAGCCAAGTTTGCTGATGAGACAAAGGTGGGTGTAGAAGCAAATTGTGAGGAGGACACAAGAAAACAGCAAAGGAATAAGTGATTGGGCAAATTTTTGTCAGATGAAGTATCTTGTGAGAAAATGTGAGGTTATCCACTGTGCAGAAAAAAGTAGTCAAACAAAGTATTATTTAAATGGAGAAAAATTGCAAAATGCTGCAGTACAGAGGGACTTGGGGATCCTTGAGCATGAAACACAACAAATAAGCATGCAGGTACGGCAAGAAATCAGGAAAGCAAATTGAATGTTGGCCTTTATTGAAAGGGGGATGGAGTATAAAAGCAGAGAACACCTGCTACAAATGTACAGGGTATTAGTGAGGCCAAACTTAGAGTACTGCGTTCAGTTTTGGTCTCTATTTTTAAATCAGGATATAATTGCATTGGAGGCAGTTCAGAAGAGAAGGTTCACTCGATATATTCCGGAGATGAGGTGGTTGACATATGAAGATAGGTTGAGTAGATTGGGCCTGTACTCATTGGAGTTCAGCAGGATGAGCGGTAATCTTATACAAATATATAAAATAATGAGGGATTTCGACAAGCTTAATGCAGAGAGGATATTTCCACTCATACGGGAATCTAGAACGAGGGAGCATAGTCTAAGAATAAGGGCAACCCATTTAAAGCTGAATTGAGGAGAAATTTCTTCTCTGAGGATCGTAAATCTGTGGAATTCTCTGTCGCAGAGAGCTGCAGAGGCTGGGTCATTGAATATATTTAAGGCGGAGATAGACAGAGTTTTGAGTGATAAGGGAATAAAGGATTATGGGGAACGGCAGCAAAGTGGAACTGAATCCGTGATGGGATCATCTATGATCGGATTGAATGGCAGAGCAGGTGCAAGGGGCCAAATGGATGACTCCTGCTCCGGTTTCTAATGTTCTTATGTTCCAGGCTTCGATCTGATAGAGCAGCCCATTGTGCGGCACCTTACCAAAAACTTTCAGGAAGTCTGGACAGGGGAGGGTGAGGGGAGGCCTGGGTCAGTCTGGGACAGGGGAGGGTGAGGGGGGTTTAGTCTGGGACAGGGGATGGTGAGGGTGTTCTGGGTCAGTCTGGGACAGGGGAGGGCGAACGGGGGTTCAGTCTGGGACAGGGGAGGGCGAGGGGGGGTTCAGTCTAGGACAGGGGAGGGTGAGGGGGTTCTGGGTCAGTCTGGGACAGTGGAGGGTGAGGGGGGTCTGGGTCAGTCTGGGACAGATAAGGGTGAGAGCGGGGGGAGGTTCTGGGTCAGTCTGGGAGAGCAGAGGGTGAGGGGGGTTCTGGGTCAGTCTGGGACATGGGAGGATGAGGGGTGTTCTGGGTCAGTCTGGGACAGGGGAGGGTGAGGGGTGGGGTCTGGGACAGGGTAGGGTGAGGGGGGTTCTGGGTCAGTCTGGGACAGGGGAGGGTGAGGGGGGAGTCTGGGAAAGGGGAGCGTGAGGAGGGGTTAGGGTCAGTCTGGGACAGGGTGGGTGAGTGGGGCCTCTGGGACAGGGGAGGGTGAGGGGTGGGGTCTGGGACAGGGGAGGGTGAAGGGTTTCCGGGTCAGTCTGGGACAGGGGAGGGTGAGGAGGGGTCTGATTCTGGGTCAGTCTGGGACCAGGATAATTGAGGGAGGTGTTGTCTGCTCCAGCCCTGTACAGTGCCCGGTAAGTGGCGCACATTTCCTGAGTGTGTGCTGGGAATTGAAGACGTTTGATTTGTATTTCTGCACGCAGCCAGAGTCAGCATCTTCAGGGAAGGAGAGCGGCTGTCAATAAATGTAGCTTCCCGCAGCTCACAGTGAGAGTGGAGCTAACATGGGTCGGGGTCTGGGGGTGGGGGATGAGGCAGAGGGATCACTGCCCCCATGTGGTGACCCAGTATCCCTGATCTGTGGGCCAAAGCTCTGAGGTCTGGCGGCTTCTCCAGGGTCCGTGAGGTTCCATGGTCTCTGTGACTTCTCAGGAGGAGCGCAGAATGTGGGGCTTCAGCATCAATCTGACTCAGGATTCATGACCAGAAGGTTTGTAGAAGTTTCCTTTCAGTTTGCGGACCCTCCAGCAGCGGCTTCCCCAGAAACAGGGCAGTTCGTGCATCCCCCATAGTGTGCAGTATGTTCAGTGTCTGACCCTGAGCTGCCCCAGGGAGGGGGCAATGTGTGATGGCCCTGTGGGGTGCAGTATATTCAGTGTCTGACTCTGAGCTGCCCCAGGGAGGGGGCAGTGTGTGTTGTCACTGTGGGTGCAGTATGTTCAGTGTCTGACCCTGAACTGCCCCAGGGAGGGGGCAGTGTGTGATGTCCCTGTGGGGTGCAGTACGTTCTGTGTCTGACCCTGAACTGCCCCAGGGAAGGGCAGTGTGTGATGTCCCTGTGGGGTGCAGTGTCTGACCCTGAGCTGCCCCAGGGAGGGGGCAGTGTGTGTTGTCCCTGTGGGTGCAGTATGTTCAGTGTCTGACCCTGAACTGCCCCAGGGAGGGGGCAGTGTGTGATGTCCCTGTGGGGTGCAGTACGTTCTGTGTCTGACCCTGAACTGCCCCAGGGAAGGGCAGTGTGTGATGTCCCTGTGGGGTGAAGTGTCTGACCCTGAACTGCCCCAGGGAGAGGACAGTGTGTGATGTCACTGTGGGGTGCAATGTCTGACCCTGAGCTGCCACAGGGAGGGGGCAGTGTGTGATGTCCCTGTCGGGTGCAGTATGTTCTGTGTCTGACCCTGAGCTGCCCCAGGGAGGGGCAGTGTGTGATGTCCTGTGGGGTGAAGTGTCTGACCCTGAAATGCCCCAGGGAGGGTGCAGTGTGTGATGTCCCTGTGGGGTGCAGTATGTTCTGTGTCTCACCC
Organism: Pristiophorus japonicus; assembly: GCF_044704955.1. Lineage (NCBI taxonomy): Eukaryota > Metazoa > Chordata > Chondrichthyes > Pristiophoridae > Pristiophorus > Pristiophorus japonicus. The sequence goes on from NW_027250649.1 coordinate 2,661,062, forward strand.
TGAGCTGCCCCAGGGAGGGGCAGTGTGTGATGTCCCTGTGGGGTGCAGTATGTTCAGTGTCTGACCCTGAGCTGCCCCAGGGAGGGGGCAGTGTGTGATGTCCCTGTGGGGTGCAGTATGTTCAGTGTCTGACCCTGAGCTGCCCCAGGGAGGGGGCAGTGTGTGATGTCCCTGTGGGGTGCAGTATGTTCTGTGTCTCACCCTGAGCTGCCCCAGGGAGGGGCAGTGTGTGATGTCCCTGTGGGGTGCAGTATGTTCAGTGTCTGACCCTGAGCTGCCCCAGGGAGGGGGCAGTGTGTGATGTCCCTGTGGGGTGCAGTACGTTCTGTGTCTGACCCTGAGCTGCCCCAGGGAGGGGCAGTGTGTGATGTCCTGTGGGGTGAAGTGTCTGACCCTGAAATGCCCCAGGGAGGGTGCAGTGCGTGATGTCCCTGTGGTGTGCAGTGTCTGACTCTGATCTGCCCCAGGGAGGGGGCAGTGTGTGATTTCCCTGTGGGTGCAGTATGTTCAGTGTCTGACCCTGAGCTGCCCCAGGGAGGGGGCAGTGTGTCATGCCCCTGTGGGGCGCAGTACGTTCTGTGTCTGACCCTGAGCTGCCCCAGGGAGGGGGCAGTGTGTGATGACCCTGTGGGGTGCAGTATGTTCAGTGTCTGACCCTGAACTGCCCCAGGGAGAGGGCAGTGTGTGATGTCCCTGTGGGGTGCAGTGTCTGACCCTGAACTGCCCCAGGGAGGGGACAGTGTGTGATGTCCCTGTGGGGTGCAGTATGTTCAGTGTCTGACCCTGAGCTGCCCCTGGGAGGGGGCAGTGTGTGATGTCCCTGTGGGGTGCAGTATGTTCAGTGTCTGACCCTGAGCTGCCCCAGGGAGGGGGCAGTGTGTGATGTCCCTGTGGAGTGCAGTGTGTTCAGTGTCTGACCCTGAGCTGCCCCAGGGAGGGGGCAGTGCGTGATGTCCCTGTGGGGTGCAGTATATTCAGTGTCTGACTCTGAGCTGCCCCAGGAAGGGGGCAGTGTGTGATGTCCCTGTGGGGTGCAGTATGTTCAGTGTCTGACCCTGAGCTGCCCCAGGGAGGGTGCAGTGTGTGATGTTCCTGTGGGGTGCAGATTATTCAGTGTCTGACTCTGAGCTGCCCCAGGGAGGGTGCAGTGTGTGATGTCCCTGTGGGGTGCAGTATATTCAGTGTCTGACTCTGAGCTGCCCCAGGGAGGGGGCAGTGTGTGATGTCCCTGTGGGGTGCAGTATAAAAACATAGAAAATAGGTACAGGAGTAGGCCATTTGGCCCTTCGAGCCTGCACCACCATACATTGAGTTCATGGCTGAACATGCAAGTTCAGTACCCCATTGCTGCTTTCTCGCCATAACTCTTGATCCCCCTAGTAGTAAGGACTTCATCTAACTCCTTTTTGAATATATTTAGTGAAGATACTAAATACATCCCAATAATAATCAAGGGGGAGAGGGAAGTGGTTTCTTAAAACTATCACTGACACTAAAGAAAAAGTAAGCTGTAAAATAATGGGACTAAAGGTGGAGCAGTCCCCTGGACACCATGGCCTGCATCCTAGGATCTTAAAGGAGTGGCTGCAGAGATCCCCTCTCATTCTTCTGAACTCAATTGAATACAAGCCCAGTTGATCCAGTCTTTCTTGATATGTCAGTCCCGACATCGCAGGAATCAGTCTGGTGAACCTTCGCTGCACTCGCTCAATAGTAAGAATGTCCTTCCTCAAGTTAGGAGACCAAAACTGTACACAATACTCCAGGTGTGGCCTCACCAAGGCCCTGTACAACTGTAGTAACACCTCCCTGCCCCTGGAGTCAAATCCCCTCGCTATGAAGGCCAACATGCCATTTTTTTCTTCACCGCATGCTGTACCTGCATGCCAACCTTCAGTGACTGATGTACGATGACACCCAGGTCTCGTTGCACCTCCCCTTTTCCTAATCTGTCACCATTCAGATAATAATGGATGCGATGGTTGAAATCTGCCAGAACTCTCTGGATTGTGGAGAGATCACAGTTTTTTGGAAAACCACAAATGTAACACCGCTATTTAAAAAATGACGGAGGCAAAAAACAGGAAACTATAGACAAGTTAGCCTAACATCTGTTGTTGGGAAAAAGCTGGAGTCCATTATTAAGGAACGAGTAGCAGGACAAGCAGAGTCAGCATGGTTTTATGAAAGAGAACTCATGTTTGACAAATTTGCTGGAGTTCTTTTGAGAATGTAATGAGCAGGGTGGATAAGGGGGAACCAGTGGATGTGGTGTATTTGGATTTCCAGAAGACTTTCGATCAGGGGCCATATAATAGGCTACTGCACAAGATAAAATTTCATGGGATTGATGGTAATATATCAGCATGGATAGAGGGTGGGCTAACTAACTGAAGACAGAGAGTTGGGATAAATTGGTCAATTTTTGTTTGGCAAACGGTGACTAGTGGGGTGCCGCAGGGATCGGCCTGAATTATTTACAATCTATGTTAGTGATTTGGATGAATGGACAGAGTGTAATGTAACCAAGTTTGCTGATGATACAAAGATGGATGGGACAGTAAATTGGAGGAGGACACAAATAATCTGCAAAGGGATGTAGACAGGCTAAGTAAGTGGGCTAATATTTGGCAGATGGAGTATAATGTGAGAAAGTATGAGGTTATCCACTTTGGCAGGAAAAGTAAAAATACAAAGTATTATTTAATTGGAGAGTTATTACAAAGTCTGCAGTACAGAGGGACCTAGTTGTCCTTGTGTTCAAAAGACAAAAAGTTAGTGTTAAGATACAGCAAGTAATTATGAAGCCAATAGAAATGTTGGCTTTTATTGCAAAGGGGATGGAGTATAAAAGCAGGGAAGTCCTGCTACAACTGTACAAGGTATTTGTGAGACCACACCTGGAGTTCTGCGTACAGTTTTCATCTCCTTATTTAAGGAGGCATATACTTGCATTGGAGACAGTTCAGAGAAGCTTCACTATTTTAATTTCTGAGATGAAGGGGTTGATATATGGGGTTAGGTTGAGCAGGTTGGCCTATACTTATTGGAGTTTAGAAGAATGAGAGGTGATCTTATTGAAACATATGATACTGAGGGGAATCGACAAGGTAGATACACAAAGGATGTTTCCACTAGTGGGGGAATCTAGAACGAGGGGGCATAGTTTAAGAATAAGGGGTCGCCGATTTAGAACTGAGATGAGGAGAAATTTCTTCTCTCAGAGGGTCATAAATCTTTGGAATTTTCTAACCAGGAGTGCTGTGGAGACTGGATCATTGAATGTATTTACGGTGGAGGTTGACAGATTTTTGAGTGATAATGGAGCGAAGGGTTATGGGGAGTGGGCACAGAAGTGGAGCTATGGCCAAGATAAGATCAGCCATGAACTTATTAAATGGCAGAGCAGGTTCGAGTGGCCAATGGCCTACTCCTAATCCTATTTCTTATGTTTTTTAAAGGGTGAATTATAGATGCAAACACAATCAGCGTTATTTTTCATCTGATCCTTTTCCTGTTGATTAATTGGTCAAATATCCAGAATATTAAGCTCCAACCAGTTACAGGGATATCAATATCAGCAGAAAGAAAGCCCAACTGTCAGAATGGATGTGATTCAGTCTGTGATAATAGCAGAATCCAAACCCTGCAGTCACTTGTGAACTTGCTGGTGTGTCAGCAGGCTAGGCGACTGAGTGAATCCCTTCCCACACACAGTGCAGGTGAATGGCCTCTTCCCAGTGTGAACTCACGGGTGTGTCAGCAGGCTTAAATACAGAGAACAAAACTGCACGTAGTATTCCAGGTGTGGCCTCACCAATACCCTGTACAGTTGGAGCAGGACTTATCTTCTTTTATACTCTATCCCGCTTGCAATAAAGGGCAACATTCCATTTGCCTTCCTGTACCTGCATACTAATACTTTGTCTTTCATGCACAAGGACCCCCAGGTCTCTCTGTACTGCAGCATTTTGCCATTTTTCTCCATTTAAATTATAATTTGCTTTCTATTACTTCTGCCAAAGTGGATAACCTCACATTTTCCCACATTATACTCCATCTGCCACTCACTTAGACTGTCTATATTCCATTGCAGATTTTTTGTGTCCTCCTAACAATTTGTTTTCCTACCCATCCTTGAATCATCAGCAAACTTGGCTACATTTCACTCAGTCCCTTCATCCAAGTCATTAATATAGATTGTAAAGACCTAGCACCGATCCATGTGGCACCCCACTAGTCACTGTTTGCCAACCGGAAAATGACCCATTAATACCGACTCTGTTTTCTGTTAGTTAGCCAATCCTCTATCAATGCTAATATATTATCCCCAACCCTGTGAACTTTTCTCTCATGCAGTCACCTCTTATGTGGCACCTTATCACATGCCTTCTGCAAACCAAAATACACTACTGCCATTGGTTCCCCCTTAGCCACCCTGCTCATTACATCCTCAAAGAACTCCAGCAAATTTGTCAAACTTAATTTCCTTTTCATAAAATCATGCTGACTTTGCTTGATTGAATTATGCTACTCCAAATGTACTGCTACTGCTTCCTTAATAATAGAAGTTGGATAGATACTGCCTCTTGTCTTTCTCTGACACGATGTGACAGGTGAGTGTTGGATAGATACTGCCTCTCTCATTCTCTGACACTACGTGACAGGTGAGTGTTGGATAGATACTGCCTCTCTCATTTTCTGACACTATTTGACAGGTGAGTGTAGGATAGATACTACCTCTCTCATTTTCTGATATTATGTGACAGGTGAGTGTTTGATAGATACTGTCTCTCTCATTCTCTGACACTATGTGACAGGTGAGTGTTGGATCGATACTGCCTCTCTCATTCTCTGATACTATGTGACAGGTGAGTGTTGGATAGATACTGTCTCTCTCATTCTCTAACACTATGTGACAGGTGAGTGTTGGATAGATACTGACTCTCTCATTCTCTGACACTATGTGACAGGTGAGTGTTGGATAGATACTGTCTCTCACATTCTCTGACACTATGTGACAGATGAGTGTTGGATAGAAACTGCCTCTCTCATTCTCTGACACTGTGTGACAGGTGAGTGTTGGATAGATACTGTCTCTGTCATTCTCTGACACTATGTGACAGGTGAGTGTTGGATAGATACTGCCTCTCTCATTCTCTGATACTATGTGACAGGTGAGTGTTGGATAGATACTGCCTCTCATTCTCTGATACTATGTGACAGGTGAGTGTTGGATAGATACTGCCTCTCTCATTCTCAGACACTATGTGACAGGTGAGTGTTGGATGGATACTGCCTCTCTCATTCTCTGACACTATGTGACAGGTGAGTGTTGGATCGATACTGCCTCTTGTCATTCTCTGACACTATGTGACAGATGAGTGTTGGATAGATACTGCCTTTCTCATTCTCTGATACTATATGAGGTTCTGATTGACAGATGAGTGTAGGGTAGACGCTGCCACTTTCAATCTCTGGTGCAGTGGCAGTGTGAGACTAACTGCCGATTATAGGATAGATACTGACACTTTCACTCTCTGATCCATTGACAGGTAAATATAGAATTAATGTTGTGGCTGTCTGGTATGGGAGCGTGGGTTTGACCCTGTATCTGTCCACCTCTGGCATGTGAATGAGGGTTTTACTCTATTTCAGTTTCTGATAGGAGAGTCTGGGTTTTATCCTGCACCTGTCAATTTCTGGTAATTGCCTGTGGGTTTCATTCTGTATCTTTCTATTCATGGTGTGTGAGTGTTTGTTTTGTGCTGTATCTGTTATGTGAGCTCTATCCATCCCCATCATTCTCTAGTATGTTAGCATTGTTTTACTCGGTACCACTAATTCCTGATAGAAAGTAAAATGAATACTCTAACTGTCAATTTTTTTATGGAGGTGAGTGTTTATGCTGAATCTGTCAGTCTCTAGTATGTGAGTCTGAGTTTTACTCTATCTATTTGTCTCTGGTATGTTAGTGTGGGCCTTTCTCTGTTATGGGAGTCTGGGTTTTATTCTGTACCTGTCAAGTTCTGATATGTGAGTATGAGGTATAATCATTTAATTTTATCTGTTACGTTACGTGGTTGTATGTTTTATATTGTATCTGTCAGTTTCTGGTATGTGAGTGTGGGTGTAATCTGCACCTGTCAGTTTCTGGTATGTGAGTGTAGATATAATCTGTATCTGTCAGTTTCTGGTATGTGAGTGTGGGTATAATCTGTACCTGTCAGTTTCTGGTATGTGAGTGTGGGTATAATCTGTACCTGTCAGTTTCAGGTATGTGTTGTGTGGATATAATCTGTACCTGTCAGTTTCTGTTATGTTAGTCTGGGTTAAAACTGTACCTATTTGTTCCTGCTACTTGATTGTGTGTTTTAGACTGTACCTGTCAGTTCCTGCTTTGTGAATGTGGAATTTACTCTGTAAATGTCAGTCTCTGGTATGTGAACGTGAGAATCAATGTTACTTTTTAACCTGTATTTCTCTGATATGTGAGTGAAGATTTTGCCTTCTCCGTGTCATTTGTCTGATGTGTGTGTGTGGGTTTTACTCTGCCCCTATCAGTTTCTGCGATGCAAGTAACAATTTTACTTACTGCCCTTCAGTTTTCTGATATGAGCACATATAAGTGGGTGTGTGTTGCATGCTGTATCTATCAGTCTATGGTACGGGAATATGGGTTTTATTCTGCACCTGTCAGCTTCTGGTATGTTCGGGGGTTTAAATACTGAATCTGTCAAGATTCTGAAACATGAATATGGCTTTTGCTCTGTACCCGTCAGCTTCTGATATGCTCGTGTGGTTCATACTATCTGTTTGACATTTTTTCCGATAGGTGATTGTGTGTTTTATGCTCTACCTGCCAAGTGAGTGTTGGTGTTTAATGTACCTGTCAGTGTGATGTGTTTCAATGGTGAAACAGCATGTGATTATACTGCTCCATCTGGCTGTAAGATTCACAATCTAACTCTGCCACTTCGGATCTCTGTGGGACTAACAGCTTCTGCTGTCTGTGACAATGGGATTGAGGCCAGTTCTGTGTCTCTGTGCTCTGTGAGTGATAATCTACTTACTGTGTGAGAGAAGGAGATGCCTGCACTGTACCTTGTGTTCCGGGTTGAGGAAAGATCACATTTGTTCTGGCTGGTTGAAGAATTTTGCTCTGAGAATAATAATACAAGAATATTAGAAGTTCCATGATATGGATGCGGGGGAAAATATGATGTAGCTGAGGGTGCGACAATGTATCTCTTGATCACCAGCAACACGGTTCTGGAGAACTCAGGTCACCAAAACAATATAACTGTTTTTTAAAAATAGCTTCTCCCACACACCTTTTCTGATGCCTGCAATAGATGCACTTTGTGAAACTCCCCACATCCTCACTGTCAGGTTGTGTTTCCACTGCTCACTGCCCAAGAACAACAGACACGGTGAGATTGGAACTGAATCAGGAACATTCACGACTGATTTGGGGAAAGCAAGCAGCAATGATTTGAAAGAGCGAGGTGATTTACTTTCTCTGTTACCTTACACTGTCCACACACAGCCCGTGAATGGCCTCTCCCTTCCCCCACTCACATCATGTTCCAGAACTAGTTCCTGCTCAACTCTGCCTCTTACACACAGCCCCCGAGGGAACTAAACCAAGAAAGTTCACGAATGGTTTGGAGAGAGAAAGCAGCAGATTGTAAATAGCAGATTCTTCCCATTCTGTCTCCCTTACCCTGGACACACGCTGTCCACACACAGCCCGAGAATGGCCTCTCCCTTCCCCCACTCACACCACGCACTGAGACTGGTTCTTGCTCCACTCTGCCTCTATCACACAGCCCCGGACTCCCCCTGAACTTCCCCCGGACTCAATGCCGATCTCTGAGCCCATCTGTGGACATGCTCCCAAAGCGCTGCGCTGCTGAAAGGAGGCTGCTGCTCACTGCCTTAACCCGGAGCCGCGGTGTCTCCATTCCCGGCTGTTTTAAACCATCTTCTTCCACTCACTGAGTGAATGATGATCACAGGCAGGGTTGGGGGAGGGGAGGGCGCATGTGGTCGTCTGCTCACTGGGAATCGACACAGGGGGCGGGGCTGAACCAAGCATTCGCAGCTCTCTGCAATAATTCAGCCTGTAAAAATCAAAGTGCACTTTTCCCAATTTACTTTTATCAGAATCTGAGCAAAGGAACTGGGCCTGGGGGGGGGGGGGCGGAAGGACAGAGAATGATTAAAGCTGGGAGTCTTGTCCCTTGGAGATGCTCAATTTGGGATCATTCCGTGCAGGGTGTTTCTCTCCATGAGCCTGTCTTCACAAAACAATCCTGCAGAAACATCAGAGGGACGAGACAGTGGGAGTGTTTCCTCGGACTGTGCAGGAGTTAATATTAGACAGATAAAGTCCGTGATTAGTTTAATTAAGAGTAAAACACTCGGTCACTGAGAGTAATACCTATGTATGGGTGGAGCTACGGAATACTAAAGGGCAGAAAATGCTAGTGGGAGTTGTGTACAGACCACCAATCAGTAGTAGTGAGGTTGGGGACAGATCAAACAAGAAATTAGAGATGTGTGCAATAAAGGTACAGCATTTATCATGGGCGACATTAATTTACATATAGATTAGGCTAACCAAACTGGTAGCAACGCGGTGAAGGAAGATTTCCTGGAATGTATTAGGGATGGTTTTCTAGACCAATATATCGAGGAACCAACCAGGGAGCTGGCCATCCTAGACTGGGTGATGTGTATTGAAAAGGACTAATTAGCAATATTGTTGTGCGATGCCCCTTTGGAAAGAGTGATTATAATATGGTAGAATTCTTTATTATGATGGAGAGTGACGCAGTTAATTCAGAGATGAGGATCCTAAACTTAAGGAAAGGTAACTTTGAATGTGTGAGACGTGAATTGGCTAGAATAAACTGGCGACTGATACTTAAAGGGTTGACGGTGGATACACAATGGCAAACATTTAAAGATCACATGGATGAACGTCAACAATTGTACATCCCTGTCTGGAGTAAAAATAAAATGGGGAAGGTGGCTCAACTGTGGCTCTCAAGGGAAATTAAGGATTGTGTTAAATCAAAGGAAGAGGCATATACATTGACCAGAAAAAGCAGCAAACCGGAAAACTGGAAGAATTTTATAATACAGCAGAGGAGGACAAAGGGTTTAATTAGGAGGGGGAAAATAGAGTACGAGAGGAAGCTTGCTGGGAACATAAAAACTGACTGCAAAAGCTTCTGCAGCTATTTGAAGAGAAAAAAAAATTAGTGAAGACAAATGTAGGTCCCTTGCAATCAGATTCAGGTGAATTTATAACGGGGAACAAAGAAATGGCGGACCAGTTAAACAAATACTTTGCTTCTGACCTCACAAAGGAAGACACAAATAACCTTCCGGAAGTACTAAGGGACCGAGGGTCCAGTGAGAAGGAGGAACTGAAGGAAATCCTTATTAGGTAGTAAATTGTGTTTGGGATATTGATGGGATTAGAGGCCAATAAATCCCCAAGGCCGGATCGTCTGCATCCCAGAGTACTTAAGCAAGTAGCTCTAGAAATAGTGGATACATTGGTGATCGTTTTTCAACAGTCTATAAACTCTGGATCAGTTCCTATGGACTGGAGGGCAGCTAATGTAACATCACTTTTCAAAAAAGGAGGGAGAGAGAAGACGGCTGATATCAGTAGTGGGGAAAATGTTGGAATCAATTATTAAAGATGAAATAGCAGTGCATTTGGAAAGCAGTGATGGGATCAGTCCAAGTCAGCATGGATTTATGAAAGGTTTTATACCATCTAGAATTTTTTGAGAATGTAACTAGTAGAGTGAACAAGGCAGAACCAGTGGATGTGGTGTATTTGGACTTTCAAAAGGATTTTGACAAGGTCCCACACAAGCGATTGGTGTGCAAAATCTAAGCACATTCTATTGGGGGTAATGTACTGACGTGGATAGAGAACTGGTTGGCAGGATGGAAGTGGAATGTCAGGAAAAACGGGTCCTTTTCAATATGTTAGGCAGTGACTAGTGGGGTGCATCAGGGCCCAGTGCTCGGACCCCAGCTCTTTACAACATACATCAATGATTTAGATGAAGGAATTGAGTGTAATATCTCCAAGCCTGCAGATGGCACGAAACTGGGTGGCGGAGTGAGCTGTGAGGAGGATGCTAAGAGGCTGCAAGATGACTTGGACAGGTTAGGTGAATGTGTAAACGCATGGCAGATGCAGTATAATGTGGATAAATGTGAGATTATCCACTTTGGTGGCAAAAACATGAAGGCACAATATTATCTGAATGGCGGCAGGTTTGGCAAAGGGGACGTGCAACGAGACCTGGGTGTAATGCTAAATCAGTCATTGAAAGGTGGCATGTAGGTGCAGCAGGCAGTGAAGACGGCAACTGTTATGTTGGCCTTCATAGCTACGGGATTTGAGTATAGGAGCAGGGAAGTTTTACTGCATTTGTACAGGGCCTTAGTAAGGCCTCACCTAGAATATTGTGTTCAGTTTTGATCTCCTAATCTGAGGAAGGACGTTCTTGCTATTGAGGGAGTGCAGCGAAGGTTCACCAGACTGATTCCCGGGATGGCATGACAGACGTTTAAGGAACAACTGGATTGATTGGGCCTGTATTCATTGGAGCTTAGAAGGATGAGATGGGATATCAGAGAAACATATAAAATTCTGACAGTACTGGACAGGTTAGAATCAGGAAGAATGTTCCCGATGTTGGGAAAGTCCAGAACCAGGGGACATTTGTCTAAGGATAAGGGGTAAACCATTTAGGGATGAGATGAGGAGAAATGTATTTACTCAGTGTTGTTAACCTGTGGAACTGCCTACCGCCGAGATTTGTTGAATACATTCAAGAGGGAGTTAGATATCGTCCAGATGGCTAAAGTGATCAAGAGGTATGGAGAGAAAGCAGGAAATAGGTACTGAGGTGAATGATCAGCCATGATCTTATTGAATGTTGGTGCTGGGTCGAAGGGCCGACTCCTGCAACTATTTTCTAAGTTTCTATATTTCTAAGTGGATAATCATGCGGCTTGAGGGAGGAAGGAACTTAGTGCAATCCCTGTCCCTAATGAAGTAGTACTCGGTAATATAATGGGAATGAAGGTGGACAATTCACCTGGACCTGATGGCTTATGTCCTAGGGTCTTAAGAGAAGTGGCTGCAGAAATAGTGGATGCCTTGGTTGTAATCTACCAAAGTTTCCTGGATTCTGGGGCGGTCCCAGCAGATTGGAAAACCGCAAATGTAATGCCTCTATTTAAAAAAGAACACAGACAAAAAACAGGAAACTATAGACCAGTTAGCCTAACATCTGTCGTTGGGAAAATGCTGGAGTCCATTATTGAAGAAGTAGTTGCGGAACATTTGAAAAAGCATGATTCAATCAAGCAGAGTCAGCATGGCTTTATGAAAGGGAAATCATGTTGGACAAATTTGCTGGAGTTCTTTGACGATGAAAGAAACAGGGTGGATAAGGGGGACCAATGGATGTGGTGCATTTGGATTTCCAGAAGGCATTCGATAAGGTGCCACATAAGAGGTTAACGGTACAAGGTAAATGCTCATGGGGTTGGGGTTAGTATATTTGCATGGATTGAGGATTGATTAACTAACTGAAAACAGAGAGTCGGGATAAATGGGTAATTTTCTGGTTGGCAAATGTTGACTAGTGTGGTGCCGCAGGGATTGGTGCTGGGTCTTCAAATAATTACAATCTATACTAATGATTGGATAAAAGGGCCGAGGTTTGCTGATGATACATAGATGGGTGGGAAAGAAAATTGTCAGGACACATAAAATCTGCAAAGTTATATGAACAGGCTAAATGAGTGGGCAAAACGTTGGCAGATGGAGTATAATGTTGGAAAATGTGAAGTTATCCACTTTGGCAGAAATAATAGAAAAGCAAACGATAATTTAAATGGAGAAAAATTGCAAAGCGCCATAGTACAGAGGGACCTGGGAGTCCTTGTGCATAAAACACAAAAATTTAGTATGCAGGTACAGCAAGTAATCAGGAAATATAAAACAGAAGTGTAAGCTACATCTTTACAGGGTATTGGTGAGGCCACACCTGGAGTATTGTGTGTAATTTTGGTCGCAGTATTTATGGAAGGATATCCTTGCATTGGAGGCTGTTCAGAGGTTGATTCCAGAGTTGAACAGGGTTGTCTTATGTGGATAGGTTGAGTAGGTTGCGCCTATACACATTGGAGTTCAGAAGAATGAGAAGTGATCTGATCAAAACATATAAGATAAGGATGCGGTTCGACAAGGTGGATGCAGAGAGGATATTTTCAATGGGGGGGACACAAGATCTAGAGGGCCTGATCTTAGGATAAAGGGCCGCCCATTTAGAACTGAGATGAGGAGAAATTTCGTCACTCAGAGCGATGTTAATCTGTGGAATTCTCTGCCCCGGAGAGCTGTGGAGACTGGGTCATTGAATATATTTAAGGCAGAGGTCGACAGATTTTTGAGTGACAAGGGAATGAAGGGTTATGGGGAGTGGGCGGGGAAGTGGAGCTGAGTCCATGATCAGATCAGCCATGATCTTATTGAATGGCGGAGCAGGCTCGAGGTGCCGTATGGCCGTCTCCTGCTCCTATTTCTTATGTTTATTTTATGAGATAATAACCCTGGGACTGTACACAGGGATTCCAACCGTGGGACTGTACATGGGGATTCTAACCCTGGGACTGTGCACAGGGATTCCAACCGTGGGACTGTACATGGGGATTCTAACCCTGGGACTGTGCACAGGGACTCTAACCCTGGGACTGTACATGGGGATTCTAACCCAGGGAGTGAACAGCTCTGGAGCATTCGTGTTACAATTGTCTTGGACGTAAACCGGAAGCTTAGCACTGAGCAGCGCCTTTGGGAGAGATGCTGAAAAATCCGAGGTGTGGAGTGAGCACAAAATTACTAATTGTTGCTTTACCCTGGAGGACCGGTGGGAAAAAGACCCTGACGCAACACACGTTGCTCCTGCACCAAGATGGCCGCGCATGCCCGTTGCTGCTCACTGAATCAAGATGGCGGACCGCTGAACTTACATTCCTGTATAAAGGTGGCCGCCGTCACCCTGGGCCTTTGACCGGGAGAAAGCCTCGAGGCTGCCGCCGCCGCTATTCAGGTTATAATTCCGGGCTTCCGGCGGGCACCAGTTGTTTATGAAGACTCCCCGGCTACCGGCTGGTCCATTATTCCTCTCTGCCCCGCTGAAAAAAAACTATTTTGCGCTGCAGATATTCACCGCATTCACTCCGCCATTACACGCACTACGCATGCTCCAAACTCGGCCTGCTATCGCGCATGCGCACTGGACCCCTGTCGTATGGGTGCGGCACATTCTCCGCCGCGGGGAATGCTGGTTAAATAAACTGCCATTGAAAGGCCACGTTGTTGAAATGGCGATGATATTCTGTGATTGAAAGGCTGCATTCGAGCGAGCAGCGTACGGCGGCCCGGGCCGGAAATGGGCGCGGTCCCGGCCTGCAAGATCATCAGCTGGCCGGGGCCATCAGAGGGAACAGCGTGCGGCGGCATACCACTGCTGGAGAGCGACGACTGCCAAGTCAGGTCGCTGAGTGCAGTGCGGGCAAGTACAGCAGGAGGGAATAGGAGCGGTAAGAGTTTGTCGCAGGAAGTGACTGGGGCCCAGGAAAGGCGTGAGTCTGCTGCCCAGAAGAGGCGAGGGCACTCCGCCCGTGCAGCAGAGCTGGTCTCCAATCGTCTTGGTTAACCCTTGCCACTGGACCTAGCTCCGTCAAGCCGGTGTGGTGGCTGGTGTGCAACGGCCACCACACGTTAAAAAAATTCCAAGCACAGGCATCTTCCACCCTCCAAGATGTAATTTGGGATCTTGAATATTAGGTTCTTCATTGAAACACCTGTGAACTGATTCCTTTTTGGCGTGGAAGCAAGTCATCCTCGCTTCGAAGGACTGCTTATGATGATGACTCTGATTGCATGACTCAGAATCCACCATCAATGGTGATGAATGCAAGTCCATTCACAGCTTGTTGGTACTGCGGTGGTGATCATAATTTCCATTCATGCCACTTCTATGGCTACGTTTGCAAATGCTGTGGAACAATCGGACACCTGCAACGTATGTGCAGGCGAGCTGCAAACCCTGCTAATCCTTCAAACCACCATGTTGCAGTGGAGGACAGATCCATGGTGGATCACGATGAACCAAAGCCTCAGACTGAGGAAGCACAGGTATATGCGGTGCACACAGTTACCACAAAGTGTCCCCGATAAAGTTGAATTAATGGACTGTCATTGTCAATGGAGTTGGATACGGGTGCGAGCGAGTCCATTATGAGCAAAAAGACTTCCGATAAATTGAGATGCAGCAAGGCCTCAAGGCCAGACCTGACTCCCATTCACACGAAACTGAGAACTTACACAAAGGAACTGATTATCACAATCGGCAATGCTACTGTAAAGCTCTCCTACGATGGAGCGGTGCACAAGTTCACACTCTGGCTGGTACCGGGCGATGGTCGCAAGCTGCTCGGCAGCAGCTGACTGGGGGTGCTAGGCTGGAACTGGGACAACGTCCGAGCACTCTCGTCCGTCAACAACACTCCATGTGCCGAGGTCTTAAACAAGTTACCCTTGCTGTTTAAACCAGACATCGGGAAGTTCCAGGGAGCAAAAGTGCAGATCCACATAATTTCGGGTGCTCGACCCTTTCACCACAAGGTGCGAGCAGTACTGAACATGATGAGAGAGAGGGTGGAGATCGAGCTGGACCGGCTGCAATGAGAGGGCAACATTTCGTGGATCAATTTCAATGAGCGGGCCAGTTTGATTGTTCCAGTCCTCAAGGGAGATGGCACACTCAGAATCTGTGGTGATTACAATGCAGCTGTCAATCGGTTTTTCCTGCAGGATCAATACCCACTTCCAAAGGCAGACGACCTTTTTCTGACACTGGCGGGAGGAAAGATGTTCATGAAGATGGAATCGACCTCAGCCTAAATGACACAGGAGCTGGAGGAATTATCGTAGGGCCTCACCTCCATCAACACGCACAAAGGTCTCTTCATTTACAACAGATGCCCGTTTGGGAGTCGATCAGCTGCGGCGATATTCGAGAGAAACAATGAAGGTTTACTGAAGTCGGTCCCAATCACCGTGGTCTTCCAGGATGACATCTTGGTTGCAGGTCGGGACACAATGGAGCATTTCCAGAAACTGGAGGAGGTTCTTAATCGGCTTAATCACGTGGGGCTCAGGTTAAAACGCTCGAAGTGCATTTTATGGCACCTGAAGTGGAGTTCCTGGGGAGAAGTATTGCAGTGGACGGCATCAGGCCAACAGATTCGAAGACAGAGGCAATCAAGAACGGACAAAGGCCACAGAACGTGACGGAGCTGCGGTCGTTTCCAGTACTCCTGAACTACTTTGGTAACTTCCTATCGGGTCTCAGCACACGGTTAGAACCATTGCACGCCTTACTGCGTAAAGGAGACGAATGGGTAGGGGTAAAAGCTAAGAAAATGCCTTTGTAAAAGCGAGAAAACTGTTATGCTCAAATTGCTTGTGTTGTATGATCCATGTATGCGTTTGGTACTTGCATGTGATGCGTCCTCATACGGTGTCGGGTGTGTCTTTCAACAAGCTAATGAATCTGGGAAATTGCAACCGGTTGCTTATGCATCCACAAGTCTGTCTAAGGCTGAGAGGGCGCTGCCACCACTGAAAGCCTGCGGGCCATGTTTGCCATGCACGGTCTGCCGGATGTCCTTGTGAGTGACAACGGGCTGTGTTTCACCAGTGCCCAGTTCAAAGAGTTCATGACGCGCAATGGAATCAAACATGTAACATCTGCCCCGTTCAAACCAGCATCCAATTATCAGGCAGAGAGAGTCGTGCAAACAATGAAATAGAGCTTGAAGAGAGTATCTGAAGGCTCACTGCAGACTCGCCAATCGCGAGTCCTGCTTAGTTACCACATGAGACCACACTCGCTCATTGGGTTTCCAGCCGTTGAACTGCTCATCAAAAGGCCTTTGAAGACGAGGCTCTCGTTAGTCCATTCTGATCTACATGAACAGGTGGAGAGCAGGTGGCTTCAACAAAGTACATATCATGGGAGCACAAATGTGTCATGCGAAATTGAGATTAATGATCCTGTATTTGTGTTGAACTATGGACAAGGTCCCAAATGGCTTCCCGGTACTGCCGTGGCCAAAGAGGGTAGTAGGGCGTTTCAGGTCAAACTTACAAATGGATTCATCTACAGGAAACACTTGGACCAAACAAAAATCAGATTCACGGCCTATACAGAGCAACCCACATTAGACCCTACCTTTTCTGACCCACCAACTCACACACCAGTGGCAACTGACACAGTTTTCACCACGAAACAGAACACATCACCCGCAGCAGCATAGCATGACTCACCACACCAGCAGCTCAGCAAGGCCAGCTGCACAGCAGCCAGTGAAAGCCCAACAAATGACTCACCAAAACCAACATTTGTACAGACGCGATCAACCAGGGAAAGTAAGGCCGCAGATCGACTCACTTTGTAAATAGTTACACTATTGACTTTGGGAGGGAGTGTTGTTATACATGTAAACCTGTAAATACCTTGTTCAGCTACCAGAAGGCTCATCCCCTGGAGTCCCAAGCGATCCCACAATCCCATGGGAGCACCTGTACTTAAGCAGGCCTCACAGGTTGGAGAGGCACTCTGGAGACCTGTAATAAAAGACAAAGGTCACACTTTACTTTGAGCTCACAGTATCTGGTCAGAATCTTTATTCATACATAACAGTTAGGGACTTGGTTTATATGCACGTTTATTGGTTAGTGGGTGTGGTTTGTGTACATTTGTTAGGATCGTGATTAGTGGTTGAGGTAGTCAGTAGGATATTTGGCTTAGGATATAGTGATTAAATAAGAAAGCATTATTGGCAATAGAAATGTCACTGGACTTGCCCTTTTCCATTTCATGTTTTGAACCTCTCAGAAACGAGTCACAAAACAGCCTCACAATTCGTTCATTCAAGGAACCTTATTTAGTGTTCAAGCCTCATTTCCTCCCTTCTTTGACATCTGTACATTTATCACAGAAAGAAAAATTAGTGACCTTACATTTGGGCATTTTGTGACAAGAACAGATAGACACAGTTGTTGTGTCGGTTACACCAGCATCAAAGTCCACGGCGCAGCCCTGGACAACGTGGAACAATTCCCATGTCTCGGGAGCCTCCTATCAACAAGAGCAGGCATCGACGACGAGATCCAACACCGCCTGCAGTGCGCCAGTGCAGCCTTCGACCGCCTGAGGAAAAGAGTGTTGGAATACCAGTCCTCAAATCTACCACCAAGCTCATTGTCTACAGGGCTGTAGTAATACCCGTCCTCCTGTATGGCTCAGAGACATGGACTATGTACAGTAAACGCCTCAAGTAGCTGGAGAAATATCTCCAACGATGTCTCCGCAAGATCTTACAAATCCCCTCGGAGGACAGACATCTGTGTCCTCATTCTGGCCAACATCCCCAGCATTGAAGCACTGACCACACTCGATCAGCTCCGCTGGGCAGGCCACATAGTCCGCATACCAGACACGAGACTCCCAAAGCAAGTGCTCTACTCGGAGCTCCTTTATGGCAAACGAGCCAGAGATGGGCAGGGGAAACGGTACAAGGGCACTTTCAAAGCCTCCCTGATAAAGTGCAACATCCCCACTGACCCCTGGGAGTACCTGGCCTATGACCGCCCTAAGTGGAGGAAGTGCATCCAAGAGGGCACTGACCACCTCGAGTCTCAACGCCGAGAGCATGCAGAGACCAAGCACAGAGAGCGGAAGGAGCGTACGGCAAACCAGTCCCACCAACCCCTTCCCTCAACGACTATCTGTCCCACCTCTGACAGAGTTTGTGGCTCTCGTATTGGACTGTTCAGCCACCAAAGAACTCATTTCAACAATGGAAGCAAGTCTTCCTCCATTCAGAGGGACTGCCTATGATGATGAAGGTTGCACCTAATCATCAGCCTGCCTAAAAATTGCTTCTGACAATAATCGTTAACCAGGCCCCACCAGTCGCCATGTGATTCCACCATAATATCTTCATTCATTAACCACCTTTCGCCTTAACTGGAGCTGCTTTCACTGGCATGACCATTACCCATACTGAGGCTCTCTAGTTCCCGAGCAGAGAATAAACACCTGCATGGATTGGTTCGTCCGAATGGCCTATTTCTGTGCCGTATATCCGAAGTAATTATGGAGTCTCGTGTAAGTGATCAACGAATTTGATGCCTCAATGTTACTGGTCCCTGAATTTCTTATCATGGAATTAAAAATCCCTCAATTTGGTGTCACGATGCAGTTAATCCTGAATTTGATGTCTCATTGTAACTAGTCCCTGGATTGGTGTTACGGTATGTGTTCCTGGATTTGATGGCTCAGTTTAAGGGGTCCCTGGATTAGATGACTTCGTGTAAGTGGTCCCTGGCTTCGTGTCATAATGTATGTGGTCCCTGGATTTGGTGTCACAATGTATGTGGTCCCTGGGTTTGATGTCACAATGTATGTGGTCCCTGGGTTTGATGTAACAATGTATGTGGTCCCTAGATTTAGTGCCACACTCTATGCTGTCCCTGGGTTTGATGTCACAATATAAGTGGATCCTGGATTTGTTGTCAACAGCACCTCGCCACTGGGATTGAGGGCAAACCCGTCACCCAGCAGCGCATTCAGCATAGAATGATCCCACATTAATTCACCAGAACCAGCCCAGTGCCTGCAAGGAACTGCAACCCCACATGTTTAACTTCCGTGAAAAACACGATAAAAACATTTTAAAGTAAAAATAAACCCCATCATATTTGAACGGAGGTGATTAATGGGCAGTAAACTGCCCACACTCATACAGATCCTTCATCCCTACTCTGCAACCCCTCACCCAACTCCTCCATCACCCCATTTCTCAAATCCTCATCCCAACTCCTCTATCACCCCTACTCTCCAAACCCCTCACCCCAACACCTCCCTCAACCCTACTCTCCAAACCCCTCACCCAACTTCACTTTTACACCTATAATTTCACTTTTAACATCACTTACACAAGTCATCCACAGTGGAGGTAAATCTGCGGAGCTTCTGTGTAATGGTGAGGTGATCACTGGACAATAAAACACAGAGACTGGTGGGTGGCTGCTCATTCCCCTCGGTGAGATTTAATTCCTTTCCCACTGAATACTGTGCACTGACGGTCACCTTGGTAACGGAATGGTCATTGTGACATCACTTTTTAACCAAGAGCGCAGAAGACAATGGGTCATCAATAAATGATAAAGGGATTAAACACTCTGCAATTACATTGTAAATAAAAGGAAATAAAATGCTGAAAAATAACTGGTAACGATAATAACTTATCTCTGTGGAACTGGCTAGCAAACATTAAGAATGATGTGTTTTATTACACACACAGACATACATATGGAGATAATTGCAAAGACTTTGTGTGCACACTTTTCAGTTGTTCTGCTTAGCCGGAAGTTATTTTTTCTTAGGTCTTTTGGACCCTGCGGGAGCCCATCCGGCGGTGCTTTATGCGTCAGGATAGCAAGAGACCGCCCGCTGTTGCTCGTCCCACTGCCTGGGGAAATGGAGCAGATATTTAAAGGGACAGGGTCTCCATTTTCTCTGTCAATTTATACTTAAAGGAACAGTCCAGTTTACCTCAGAGTGTCGGAGGACTTCACGAACCGAGCTCCCATTAACAGTCGCTCCCTTCTGTACTGTGCAGTGACTGTAAAACTGTCTCATTGTCTCTATGATCCATTTGACTTGCAAAGATTTCAGAATTGTGCAGTGTGACGAAGGTTTTATTTAAAGGTGGAGTAAATTGGTTTCAAAATATTCTTTCTAACCCTCCCCCAACTCCCCAAAATTTTAAAGCACTGCAGTACTGACTGGGATGTTCCCAAGTTCGATCCTTGATCTGGGCTGTTCGTTGATCTCAGCCAAGGCAGCAGTTTAGGAATTATAATTGTCCTCAGTATCACTGGGCTAAATATGAGTAAAACATATCCACTGCCTCTGCTCTTGATACCGATCCAGTGACATCAACTGGGAAGTGTGTGGATGTCATTTGAGGGCAGGTTTGGACTTGGCTCTGATGCCTACCACAGTGGAAGTGCTGCTGACACTCACTGAGTCGATTGATGGTGAGGCACCAGAGGTAAATAAATGTCTGTGGAATTGCACCCAACCAGATTCAGCACTTTCTGGAGAAAATAACTCGCAGACGATTAAATGAATGTTGATTTTAGACTAAGGATGGAAGGAGAATATCTAGAATAAGGGATTTACAGCTTAGGAGGCGACAGAATGTTCGATAGAATCTAGAATTGTCTGTGTTGAACTTCTATCCTGTACATGAAGTAACAACTTTTGTAACCTCCATTTGCAGGGTTTTAGAAGGGGACGATCTGCAGCTGGGAAACTCAAACCAAACAGCACGTAAAGATTTGAGAGATTCACCGGATTCATCAGGATCACCTTATCATCAGCCTTTGGAAAAACACAATCACAGCGGTGAGAAACAGGACACATGTTCTGTGTGTGGATGCACCTTCAACCAATCATCTAGCCTGCGAGAGTCTGTGCACAGCTGACTCAACACTGTAAATGTGGGGACAGTGGGAATGGATGCAGATGCGCGTTGGGTGGAAACACATCAGGGAGAGGCCATTTACCAGCTGAATGTGGACAGAGATTCACTCTCTCATCTCAACAACTGACATTCGAGGAATTGGATAACAGACTTTCTCCTGTGAATATAGAGCTGTGTTATTGGGCCGTGATGTTTTTACTATTCAACTTGTTGACTGTAATCCTTTGCTAATTGTTTCATGTGATCAGTTAACTTGCACATATTTTTTTTAAATGCATTTAGTGAATGGAATGAAATTCAAATTGAAACCAGCTTTGCAGGCGTGATGCACTATTCACACAACGAATATTACAGAGATGCTGTGGGGTACACGCTACATCCTGTAGCTGAAAGTTAGTAACAGACAGTTTTCTTTTAGGATCCCGGGCCTGTTAGCTATACCTACCCTGGACATCAAGGCAAAGAGAGATATTCTGGAAGGTATGGAGAACTGGGACTTATCCCTGAGAGTAACCAAAGGCATGAGAACTGAAACAATGTAGAGTTAGAAAGGAGAAAAGGCACAATATGAAGCAGTGAGTGACAGGATAGCAATTAGTCTCCTCTTATCATGGAGATATCAAATATCGGCACATTGTGTTATTTGAAACATCAAAATATTAAACTTCAGCTCAGTTTTAGGGGTTATTAACATCAGCAGAAACAAATCCCAAATGACAGAATGAACACGAGTCAGTCAGGATGCGATTAACAGCAGTAATAACAATAAACCCAACCCCTGCAGTCACTTGTGAACTCGCAATTTAGGTGACTGAGTGAATGTTTTCCACCCTTCCCCAGTGTGAACTCGCTGGTGTTTCAGCAAGTTGGATGACTGAGTGAAACCTGTCCACACACAGAGCAGGTGAACGGCCTCTCTCCGGTGTGACTGCGACAATG
The DNA here is from genome assembly GCF_044704955.1 of Pristiophorus japonicus. Taxonomy (NCBI): domain Eukaryota; kingdom Metazoa; phylum Chordata; class Chondrichthyes; family Pristiophoridae; genus Pristiophorus; species Pristiophorus japonicus. Next base: position 2,682,683 of record NW_027250649.1, read on the forward strand.
AAATTCTAGATCAGACGGGGAACTGAATCACAGTCTCCGCATTCCCACGGTTTCTCCATGGTGCGGGTGTCCTTGTGTCTCTCAGTTGAAGTTTGCTCCACAAACAGAACACGTGTAGTTGCTCCCCGCTGTGAATGGTGCGATGTTTTTTCAAGCTGTGCAAATGCTTGAAGCTCTTTCCACAGACAGTGAACTGGAACACTCTCACTCGGATGTGTGTGTGTTTTTCCAGTCACACTGATGTTTGAAATATTTTCCCACAGAGAGAACAGACAAACATTGCTGCTTCCACATTCAAAGGCCGACGATGTTCATGATTTCCAGCTTACATGTTTGGGTTCAGACCTGCACCCGCTGTGCGCAAAGTGAGAATAAAATCTAAGTTTCTCTGCTGGTCACTGGGCCTTTTCTGCTTGCCCAATAGGCTGAGCCTGTGCTGGCCCAATAGAGTGAGCCTGTGCTGCCCCAATAGGGTGAGCCTGTGCTGGCCCAATATGGTGAGCCTGTGCTGGCCCAATAGGGTGAGCCTGTGCCGGCCCAATATGGTGAGCCTGTGCTGGCCCAATAGGTTGAGCCTGTGCCGGCAGAATAGGGTGAACCTGTGCTGGCCCATTAGGGTGAGCCTGTGCTTGCCCGATAGGGTGAGCCAGTGCTGGCTGAATAGGGTGAGCCAGTGCTGGACCGATAGGTTGAGCGTGGGCTCGCCCAATAGGTTAAGCCTCGGCTCGCCCAATAGCTGGAGCCAGGGTTCACCCAATAGGATGAGCCTGGGCTGGCTCGATAAGGTGAGCCTGTGCTGGCCCAATAGGGTGAGTCTGTGCTGGCCCGATAGGGTGAGCCTGTGCTGGTCCGATAGCGTGAGCCTGCGCTGGCCCGATAGGGTGAGCCTGGGCTGGCCCAAAAGGGTGAGCCTGTGCTGGCCCAATAGGGTGAGCCCCGGCTGGCCCATACTGTGATCCCCGGCTGGCTCATACGGTGAGCCTGGGCTGGCCCAATAGGGTGAGCCCGGGCTGGCCCAATAGGGTGAGTCCAGGCCCTAAGCTCACCAGACAACAATGAGAACAACAAGGCTCCCTTTCAGGGACGCTGACCTGGGCACAAACATGTGACCAATCAAACTGACACCCTGACAGACACCCTGAAGCCCCGCCCACAATTTATCCCTGCACAAAGGGCCGCACACGCACTGCGAGACCCGCCCTATCCAAGATGATGTCCGATGAGCACGCTCCCCTGGGTGTCCTGACCAAGATGGCGACAGCTGAGCACGTACCCACCGGCGGGAAAAAGAGTTACCGCCAAGAAAGATGCCAAGAAAACGGTCACCAAAGCATCACTGAAGGGCGGCAAGAAGTGTAAAAAATCGAGGAAGGAGAGTTACGCCATCTACATTTCATAGTGATGAAGCAGGTTCACCCCGACACCAGCATCTTCTCCAATGCCATGGGCATCATAAACTCGGTTGTGAACGATATTTTGGAGCGCATGGCGGGTGAGGCTTCCCGCCTGGCCCATTACAACAAGCACCGCACCATCAGCTCCCAGGAGATCCAGACCGCCGTGCGCCTGCTGCTGCCCGGGGAGCTGACCAAGCACGCCGTGTCGGAAGGGACAAAGGTGATGACCAAGTACACCAGCTCCAAGTAAAACTACACGCTGTCCTGAGAGATCAAACCCCGCAAACATGAGCCACCACAACCTCACTGAACGAGCTACACAAACCTTTAAAATCGATTTACAGTAATTATTTCCCGAGTAAGTGTGTTTGACAACCTTTGATGTTCCAGCTGCAGATTTGAATTATCAGATCAGCAGCTTCACTGTTCGGATCCACCTTCGCATCATAAGAACATATAAGAACATAAGAATTAGGGACAGGAGTAGGCCATCTAGCCCGTCGAGCCTGCTCCGCCATTCAAGAAGATCAGGGCTGATCTGGCCGTGGACTCAGCTCCACTTACCCACCCACTCCCCAAAACCCTTAATTCCCTTATTGGTTAAAAATCTATCTATCTGTGATTTGAATACATTCAATGAGCTCGCCTCAACTGCTTCCCTGGACAGAGAATTCCATAGATTCACAACCGTCTGGGAGAAGAAATTCCTTCTCAACTCGGTTTTAAATTGGCTCCCCTGTATTTTGAGGCTGTGCCCCCTAGTTCTAGTCTCCCCGACCAGTGTAAACAACCTCTCTGCCTCTATCTTGTCTATCCCTCTCATCATTTTAAATGTTTCTATAAGATCACCCTTCATTCTTCTGAACTCCAACGACTAAAGACCTAGTCTACTCAATCTATCATCATAAGGTAACCCGCTCACCTCTAAAATCAGCCGAGTGAATCGTCCCTGTTCCCCCTCCAAAACTAGTATATCCTTCCTTAAATAAGGTGATCAAAACTGCACGCAGTACTCCAGGTGCGGCCTCACCAATACCCTGTACAGTTGCAGCAGGACCTCCCTGCTTTTGTACTCCATCCCACTCGCAATGAAGGCCAACATTCCATTCGCCATGCTGATTACCTGCTGCACCTGCAAACTAACTTTTTGGGATTCAACCTGACTGCCTGCCTCTCTTCCGCTCTTACATCCGGTCCAGGGTGTCCTTGGAGATGGAGCACGCGGTGTCCACCGGTATGCTCGCGGCCTTCCGCGAGAGGTGGGCACCGGAGGGACTGGAGTGCATCATCACGCTCGGCAACCAAATTTTAATTTGATTTTACGTTTTTAAGTTTAATTTGTTTTAATTGCCGGAACTTTTAGTGTCCCGCTTCCCTTTTATAGGGGGCACTGGGGAAAATTGTGATTTTAGTGCCCAAAAAAAAACCAAAAAAAGAAAAACACAAAAAAAAAAAGGGGGAAAAAAAAAGGGCCTTGTAAATGTCTGGAGTGTCACCCAGGTCGGGTGGCACCGTTTAATGATTTTTTTGTTTTGCAGATGAACTCCAAAAAGAGTTTCAACCTGACTGCCTGCCTCTCTTCCGCTGTTACATCCGGTCCAGGGTGTCCTTGGAGATGGAGCACGCAGTATCCACTGGTACGCTCGTGGCCTTCCGCGAGAGGTGGGCACCGGAGGGACTGGAGTGTATCATCACACCCGGCAACCAAATTTTAATTTGATTTTACGTTTTAAAGTTTAATTTATTTTAATTCCCGGTGTTTTTAGTGTCCCCCTCCCCTTTGAAAGGGGGCACTGGAAAAAAACTGTGAAATTAGTGCCCAAACAAAACCCCAAAAAAAGAAAAACACAAAAGAAAACAACAAAAAAAAAGGAAAAAAAGGGCCTTGTAAATGTCTGGTGTGTCATCCAAGTCGGGGGGCACGGATTAATGTTCATGTTTTTCAGGTAAATTCCAAAAGAGTTTCATGCACAAGGACCCCCAGGTCCCTCTGCACCGCAGCATGTTGTAATTTCTCCCCATTCAAATAATATTCCCTTTTACTGCTTTTTTTCCCAAGGTGGATGATCTCACATTTTACGACAATGTATTCCATCTGCCAAACCTTAGCCCATTCGCTTAACCTATCTAAATCTCTTTGCAGCCTCTCTGTGTCCTCTACACAACCCACTTTCCCAATAATATTTGTGTCATCTGCAAATTGTGTTACACTACACTCTGTCACCACTTCCAGGTCATCTATGTATATTGTAAACAGTTGTGGTCCCAGCACCGATCCCTGTGGCACACCACTAACCACCGATTTCCAACCCGAAAAGGAACCATTTATCCCGAATCTCTGCTTTCTGTTAGCCAGCCAATTCTCGATCCATGCTAATACATTTCCTCTGACTCCACGTATCTTTAACTTCTGCAGTAATTTTTGTGTGGCACCTTATCGAATGCCTTCTGGAAATCTAAATACACCACATCCATCGGTACACCTCTATCCACCATGCTCGTTATATCCTCAAAGAATTCCAGTAAATTAGTTAAACATGATTTCCCCTTCATGAATCCATGTTGCGTCTGCTTGATAGTACTATTCCTATATAGATGTCCCGCTATTACTTCCTTTATGATAGCTTCAAGCATTTTCCCACTACAGATGTTAAACTAACCGGCCTGTAGTTACCTGCCTTTTGTCTGCCCCTTTTTTTAAACAGAGGTGTTACATTAGCTGCTTTCCAATCCGCTGGTACCTCCCCAGAGTCCAGAGAAATTTGGTAGATTAGTTCCAAGTAAAACTACACGCTGTCCTGAGAGATCAAACGCCCCAAACATGAACCACCACAACATTTAACATCGATTTACAGTAATTATTTACCGAGCAAGTGTATTTGACAACCTTTGAAGTTCCAGCTATAGATTTCAATTCTCAGATCAGCAGCTTCACTGTCTGGGTCAATCTTAGCGTCGCTGTTGAATTTCCCACCAAACTACAAACACCGTCCTTGATCGCGCTTTCCCATTGCTCTCAGACCCATTAATTTACATCGCCTGCCGGTGAATTAAGAGCTTCTTTTAGGGGTGAGACCCACGGCTTAAGCCATCTCGTTCTCTCTCATGCCCCCTTTAATTTAAACAAATTCTTATTAGAGGTCAAACCATTTATTAACCCGACACTCCCCGCAGTGTAACAACCCAGAATGGGAGGTCTTAAAGAGTCCAGAACGGGGACAGTTTGAACAATCTGTCCCTCTTCTCTTTTCACAGAAGGACTCCCAGTTCTGCTCTCACTCCCGCCTTTCCGGGGGATCGGTCGATAATCTATGAAAGACCACTTTTAGAAAGATTGAGCTGGAATGTGTCCCATTACAGAATCAGTGGGAATTGATTCCCGCCCATTACAGATCGTTTGAAATAGAATATAATCCTAATTGTAACAGCCAGGAACTTGCAAGGGAAGTATGGAATAAAAAGGAATTAAAACGTGTTGCGAAATCTTTGACTAATCTTGACTTTATTAATCCGCTATTTCTTGCCGGGTTTATTGAAATTAAAAATACATTAGCATCTGATTGTTGGAGATAGTAATTGGTCATCGGAAAAATTCACAGATGTTTCAATGAAGGACCTAATGTTCCAGATTACGAACTACATCTTGAAGGGTGGAAGATGCCTGTGCGTGGATTAATTTAACGTGTGGTTGCCATTGTACACCAGCCACCACACGGGCTTGACAGAACTAGGTCTTGGTCCAGCGGCAACGATTACCCAAGACTACCTGGAGACCAGCTCTGCTGCACGGACCGAGTGCACACTTATCTCACTGTGGCTGGCCCGTGCTGTCCCTGGGCCTTCGGCTCTTCTGGACCTTGAACTCACGCCTCTCTCGGGTCCCGATCACAAGCCTCTACAATCTCTGGCCGCTCCTTTGTCCCTCCTGCTGTACCTGCCCGCACTGCACTCAGCGACCTGGCTTCACAGCAGCCCTCCTGCAGCAGCAAGCGCTGCTCCTTGCAGTGGGACGCCGCCGCACGCTGCTCCATCTAATGGTCCCGGCCTGCTGATATACGTTATAAGAAAGTCAGATGTGGGAGGAGCATTTCATTCTTTCTCTGAACGTGTAGATTGTGCAAATGTTTGGAAGAGGAAAAACCGGCGGTAATGCTCGGGCCAAGGCCAAGTCTCGCTCCTCCCGGGCCGGAATGCAGTTCCCTGTGGGCCGTGTTCACAGGCTCCTGCGGAAGGGGAACTACGCTGAACGTGTGGGTGCCGGCGCCCCGGTCTACATGGCTGCTGTGCTCGAGTATCTGACCGCTGAAATCCTGGTGCTGGCCGGCCACGCGGCCCTCGACAACAAGAAGGCCCGCTTCATCCCCAGACACCTGCAGCTGGCCATCCGCAACTACCAGGAGCTCAACAAGCTGCTGGTAAAGGTGACCATTGCTTAGGGCGCGGTGCTGCCTAATATCCAGGCTGTGCTGCTGCCCACGGAAACCACCAGTGTGTCCAAGAGCAAGTAAAGCGGACAGGATTTAATCTAATAACCAAAAGACTCTTTTCAAAGTCACTAACAATATCTGTGAAAGGGCTCCTTACTGTTCTATGCATCTCAGTTGTCCCAGATTTAATTTAACATATTATATCTCTGTAATAACGCCGAGAGTTTCTTGATCAAAAATTAGCCACAGATATTCTCAGTTATAAACATGATGAAAATGTAGAAATCTAGATCGCCAAACACTGCAGCGGATCTTCAGATCAGCGAATCAATATAGAGAGGGACTGGCTTCAGGGAAACACAACCGACAGGACCTGAACGTGAGACCGCCCGTCATTGAGCACTTTGTTGGGAGAGCCGAATATGAATGGATGTTAAGAGCCGAGTACAAAGGGAATGAACGGTTAATGGGCTCACCGTCCATTATTGGGGAAATAATTCCATAGGCTGAAGGATATACATCCTGAACACAGTGATCAATGCAGACTTTTCGCCGTTGAATTTGCATACAGGAGGGAACCAGAATTACAGCTCTGGTTAATTCAAAATATTGCAAATAGTATCCCACTTGTCCCCCCATTAAGAGCTGAGTTAAAGGTGAGATACAGAATTTAGATATGTGCAGTGGGATCAATTCACTTTCAGATCTCCCACTGATAGTTTCCGCCCACATTGGGCGGGAGTTATCGGTATATTGGGCATCCCAATCACATTTAAACCTGGATCAAACCCTGTCATTTTACACTGTGAGGGACCACTCCCAGCAGTGATTGGCTGGCGCCGGACGCCCGTCCAGCTTCAATCCAATCAAATATGAGGGAACGAAGCGGTGGAAAGTACTGGCCTCTGATTGGCTGAGCTGGGATTGAGCATCATTTTCAAAAATCTGCCAATTTCACTGCAGGACTGAAAGATTTAACAAAAACATTGAACATTTTATCAATATAGAGAGAAGAGGCCACTGCCGTCTAACCCTTCCTCCCACAGAATCCTCAGGACCCATCACCGCATCAATTGGCTCTTAAGGTTATGCCAGCATGTTCTGTACTCCACAATCCGAGGAAATTGTATCTACCACATCAACACCTATGATCATCATAAACCCACCAATTGGTCCACCCTCCCTCGATACTCCCTATGCATCCTGCCACCATCATTAAAATCTAGAGCACCTATCATCCTCTCTAAGTCGAGCAAGGCCATATAGTTATTCAAAGTATAAAGTAGGCGCTCTCTACTCCACACCCAGTGCAGCTTTGTACTTAAATGCCAAAACCCAACACAACGTGACTCCACACTCTATCCCTGGTCACAGGTCACTGCTCTCTCTGTGAGGCGGTGGGTGGCTGTTGTGTCCGGCGCGAAAGCGTCGAGTTGTTCAGCCGCCGAATCCATAGAGAGTTTCAGAGTGTACACCACATCCAGGAGAGTGACTGCCTTGCCCTCGGCGGGCTCGGTGTAGGTGACCGGGTCCCTGATCACATTTTCCAGGAAAACCTTCAGCACCTCACGGGTCTCCTCGTAGATCAGGCACGAGATCCGCTGCACCGTCTCACACTGATACTGCCTGACATCCTCGTCTCTTTATTTGTGACTGATTTCTATGGAGAAGGAGCCCGGCCGTGGGACAGGTGACATTTTAATGCGATCTCCGCTCTTTCCGGAGAGGCATTGGTGGCTCTGAAGAGCGTTTCAGTTCAGGTATTTAAAAGTTGCGATCTTTTATTTTACTTCTTTTTGGAGCTTTTGGCTGTTTTCTTAGCTTTTGGCGTTTAACGTTACAGCGTTGATCTTTTGGGAGGTAGGCTTTTTCTGACTAATGCATTTATTTGTACTAACTGAAAAAGGCAGCCGTTTCTCTGATTGGCTCGCCATTATCACATGGTCTATTGATAATTGGACGCCTTGGAGGATAAGCCACAACCTGTAGTTCATCTGGAATATGTAACTGGAACCGCCCAAGGATTTCCAAAGTGTAATTCGTCCATTTTGAATTCAAATGCCACAGAGGACAGATCTCCCCCAAAACCACCAAGTTGCAGCCAAAGGCCCATTGTGCCGCTGCTGGCTCTTTGACACAGCGGCTGTGCTTAATCCCAAACCGCACGCTCTTCTGTCCCTAATCCTGTAGGTTACTCATTCTGGGGGAGGGGTGGGTGCAGACACTGGGGGAGGGGTGGGTGCGGACACTGGGGGAGGGGTGGGTGCAGACACTGGGGGAGGGGGTGGTGCAGACACTGGGGAAGGGTGGGTGCAGAAACTGGGGGAGGGGTGGGTGCATACACTGATGGAGGGGTGGGTGCCGACACTGGGGGAGGGGTGGGTGCAGACACCGGGGGAGGAGTGGGTGCAGACACTGAGGGAGGTGTGGGTACAGACACGGGGGAAGGATGGATGCAGAAACTGGGGGAGGGGTGGGTGCAGACACTGGGGGAGGGATGAGTGCAGAAACTGGGGGAGGGGTGGGTGCTGAAACTGGGGGAGGGGTGGGTGCAGATACTGTGGGAGGGGTGGGTGCAGACACTGGGGAGAGGTGGGTGCATATAGTGCGGGAGGGGTGGGTGCAGATACTGGGGGAGGGGTGGGTGCAGATACTGTGGGAGGGGTGAGTGCAGACACTGGGGGAGAGGTGGGTGCATATACTGTGGGAGGGGTGGGTGCAGACACTGGTGGAGGGGTGGGTGCAGATACTGGGGGAGGTGTGGGTGCAGACATTGGGGGAGGGGTGGCTTCCGACACTGGGGAAAGAGGAGGGTGCAGATACTGCGGGAGGGGTGGGTGCAGATACTGGGGGAGGGGTGGGTGCAGAAACTGGGGGATGGGTGGGTCCAGACACTGGGGGAGGGGTGGGTGAGGACACGGGGGATCAGTGGGTGCAGACACTGTGGGAAGTGTGGCTGCCGACATTAGGGGAGGGTAGATGCAGACACTGGGGAAGGTGTGAGTGCAGACACTGGGGGAGGATGGATGCAGACACTGGGGAAGGGGTGAGTGCAGACACTGGGGGAGTGTAGGTGCAGATACTGAGGGAGGAGTGGGTGCAGACACTGGTGGACACTTGGCACCTTTCTTGGCCGTAACTGTTTTCCCCGCCCATGGGAGGAGGATCAATGGCCTCCATCTTGGGCAGGGCGCCCAGGGGAACGGGCTATGCTACCTCCGTTTTGGTCAGGGCGGGTCTGACGGCACATGCGCGTCCCATTGTGCAGGGACAAAGTGTGGGCAGTGCTTTAGGGTGTCTATCGGTTTGATTGGTCACATGTTTGTGCCTAGGTCAGTGACCCCTGAAAGGGAGTCTTGTTGTTCTGATTGTTGTCTGGTGACACTGGGCCCGGGCTCATCCTATTGGGCCAGCCCAGGCTCACCCTATTGTGCCAGCAGAGGCTCACACTATTGGGCCAGCCATGGCTCATTCTATTGTGCCATCCCAGGCTCAACTTATTGGGCCAGCCGGGTCTCACCCTATTGAGCCAGCCTGGCTGATCCTATTGGGCCAGCCCGGGCTCAGCCTTTTGGGACATCCCAAGCTCACCCTATTGGGTCAGCACAGGCTGATCCAATTGGGCCAGCCCGGGCTCAGCCTATTGGGCAAGCCCAGGCTCGTCCTATCGGGCCAGCACAGGCTCATGCTATTGGGCCATCCGTGGTTCACCCTATTGGGCTGATACAAAAGGGCCAGTGACCAGCAGAGAAAATGAGTAGCTGATTGATTTTATTCTCACTCTGCACACAGCGGGTGCAGGCCTGAACCCAAATATGTAAGGTCGAAATGATGAACATCATCGGCCTTTGAATGTGGAAGGATCAATATTTGTCTGTTCTGTCTGTGGGAAAATATTTCAAACATCAGTGTGACTGGAAAAGCACACACACGTCCGCGTGAGAGTCTTCCTGTGCACTGACTGTGGAAAGACCTTCAACCAGTTGCACAGCCTGAAAAAAACATTGCACCATTCACAGCGGGGAGAAACTACACGTGTTCTGTGTGTGGAGGAGGTTTCAACTGATTGTCCAACCTGGAGAGACAAAGGACACCTGCATCATGGAGAAACCGTGGGAATGTAGAGACTGTGGGAAGGGATTCAGTTACCCGTCTGATCGAGAAATTCATTGTCGCAGTCACACCAAAGAGAGGTCGTTCACCTGCTCTGTGTGTGGGCAGGGGTTCACTCAATCATCCAACCTGCTGAAACTCCAGCGAGTTCACACTGGGGAAGTGTGGGAAGGGATTCACTCAGTCATCTGAATTGCGAGTTCACAAGTGACTGCAGGGGTTATGTTCGACTGTTATTACTGCTGTTAATCACATCCTGACTGAATTGTGTTCGTTGTCTCAGTTGGGATTTGTTTCTGCTGATATTACTAACCCCGAAAACTGGGATGGGGTTTAATATTTTGATATTTCAAATAATACAATGTGTCGATATTTGACATATCCATGATAAGAGCACACTAATTGATATCCTGTTACATTTTGGTCCTTTTCTCCTTTCTGATATTAGATTGCTTTAGTTCTCTGAACTTTGGTTACTCTCAGTACCTTATACATTCCAGTGTGCCTCTCTTTGCCTTGGTGTCCAGAGTAGGGAGAGCTATCACGCCTGGGATCACTGAACACAAATCAAACTCTGTTAATCCCTTTCAGCTACAGGACTTAGCGCGTTCCTGGCAGCAACTCTCTCACCTTCGATGTGTGAATAGAGCATCGTGCAAATCTGGTTTCAATTTAAATTTTTAATCCACTCAGTAAATGTGTTTAAAGAAAAATGTACAAGTAAAACCATCACATCAAGTAACTGCCAAAGGTTTACAGTCAACAAGATAAACATCACGGCCCAATAACCCAGCTCTATATTCACAGGAGAAAGTCTGTTATCCAAGTCATCGAATGTCATTTGGTGAGATGAGAGAGTGAATCTCTTTCCACATTCAGCTGGTAAACGGTCTCTCCCTGATATGTTTCCACCCAACGCGCATCTGCACCAATTCCCACTGTCCCCACGTTAAAGTGTTGAGTCAGCTGGGCACACGAGTCTCACAGGCTAGACGATTGGTTGAAGGTGCATCGACACACAGAACATGTGTCCTGTTTCTCACCGCTGTGATTGGTGTTTTTCCAAAGGCTGATGAAAAGGTGATCCTGATGAATCCGGTGAATGTCTCAAATCTTGACGTGATGTTTAGTTTCAGTTTACCAGCTATAGACCCTCCCTTTCTAATACCTTGCAAATGGAGGTTACAAACGTTATTACTTTAAGTACAGGATAGGAATTTCCACTCTAATAGGCATCAGAGTCGAGTCCAATCCTGCCCTCAAATGACATTTACACACTTCCCAGTTGAGGTCATTTCCCAGTTGAGGCCATTCTCGGGCTGTGTGTGAACAGCGTGTGTCCAGGGTAAGGGAGACAGAATGGGCAGAATCTGCTATTTACAATCTGCTGCTTTCTCTCTCCAAACCAGTAGTGAACGTTCCTGGTTTAGTTCCGTCGGGGGCTCTGTGTAAGAGGCAGATTGGAGCAGGAACTAGTTCCGGAACATGGAGTGAGTGGGGGAAGGGAGAGGCCATTCTCGGGCTGTGTGTGGACAGTGTAAGGTAACAGAGAAAGTAAACCACCTCGCTCTTTCAAATCATTGCTGCTTTCTTTCTCCAAATCAGTAGTGAATGTTCCTGATTCAGTTCCAATCTCACCGTGTCTGTTGTTCTTGCACAGTGAGCAGTGGAAACACAGCCTGACAGTGAGGATGTGAGGAGTTTCACAAAGTGCATCTATTGCAGCCACCAGGAGAGGAGTGTGGGAGAAGATATTTTAAAGAAGGGTTATATTGTTTCCATGCATTGAGTTCTCCAGAACCATGTTGCTTGTGATCGAGAGCTACATTGTCGCTCCCTCGGATACATCATATTCTCCCCGCATCCATATCTTAGAACTAATAATGTTCTCGTTTTATTATTCTCAGAACAAAATTCTTCAACCAGCCTGAACAAATGTGATCTTTCCTCTATCTGGAACACAAGGAACAGTGCAGGCAGCTCCTTCTCATAAACAGTAAGTCGATTATCACTCACAGAGCGCAGAGACACAGAACTGGCCTCAATCCTATTGTCACAGGCAGCAGAAGCTGTCAGTCCCAAAGTGATCCGAAGTGGCAGAGTTACATTGTGAATCTTACAGTCCATGGAGCAGTATAATCACATGCTGTTTCTCCATTGAAACAGATCACACTGATAGGTACATTAAACACCCACACACACTTGCGAGAAACTGACATGTACAGTGTAAAACATAAAACCACGTAGACTAATAGATACAAATTAAAGGCAGTCTAACATACCAGAAACTTAGACACACAGCTCAAACCCCCACACACATAGCAAAACCTGTCCGGCACAATATAAAACCCACACTCGCACATCAGAGGCTGACATATTAAAATCCATATTCCCATAACATAAATTGACAGATACAACGAAATGGCAAGACTCACTTACCAGTAATTGACAGGTACAGGATAAAGACCTCTCTTCCATACCAGAGACTGACAGGTACAAAGGAAAGCCCACTCTCAATCAAGCAGAAACTGGCAGGTAAAGAGTAAGGCCCACACACACATATCGAGACTTGACAGGTACAGAATAAAACCCAAACTCCCATAACAGAAATGGAGAGATACAGAGAAAGGCCCACACTCACATACCAGAGACAGATAGATACAGAGGAAAACTCAGACTCATTTACCAGAGACCGACAGATTCAGGATAAAACTCACCTCCATAACACAAATTGACAGTCAGAAAGTGAAACAAATACTCCTTCAGGAATTGGTGGTACACAGTAAAACAATACTAATACACTGGAGAATGACAGGTATGGAGTAGAGCTCACATTCACATAACAGAGATGGACAGATACAGCACAAAACACAAACTCACACACCCCAGGAATGGAAAGGTATAGAATGAAATCCACTGTCAATTACCGGAAATTGTCAGGTGCAGGATAAAACCGACACTCTCAGATGAAAAACTGACATACAGAGTAAGACCATCATTCACATACCAGAGATACACACTCCCATACCAGACACCCAAAATATTAATTCTATATTTACCTGTCAGTGGATCAGAGAGTGAAAGTGTCAGTGTCCATCCAACATTCACCTGTCAATCAGAATCTGTCACAAAGTGTCAGAGAATGTCAGAGGCAGTATATATCCAATACTCACCTGTCACATAGTGTCTGTGAATGTCAGAGACAGTATATATCCAACACCAACCTGTCACACAGTGTCAGAGAATGAGAGAGGCAGTATCTATCCAACACTCACCTGTCACATAGTGTCAGAGAATGAGAGAGGCAGTATCTATCCTCTGTGAACAAATATATCCGGCACTGATAGTAATATCAGAGAATGAGAGCTCCAGTGTCTATCCCACTTTTGGAAGTCAATCCTACAATGACACACAGTACCAGAAAGTGACAGTGGCAGTGTTTTGTCGAAAGTCTCTCTCAATCACACACAGCCACACTTTATCAGAGAGTGAGTGACAGTGTCTGTCCTATACACACCTGTCAATCACACACTGATACACAGTACCAGATAGTGAGTGACAGTGTCTGTCGTATACACACCTGTCAATCGCACACTGACACACAGTACCAGAGAGTGAGTGACAGTGTCTGTCCTATACACACCTGTCAATCACACACTGATACACAGTACCAGAGAGTGAGTGATTGTCTGTCGTATACACACCTGTCAATCACACACTGACACACAGTACCAGAGAGTGAGTGGCAGGGTCTGTCCTTACTACACCTGTCAATCCTAGACTGACACACTGTCCCAGAGATTGAGTAGCAGAGTCTGTCCGAAACACATCTGTCAATCACACACTAACGCACAGTACCAGAGAGTGAGTGACAATGTCTGTCGTATACACATCTGTCAATCACATATTCACACACAGTACCCGAGAGTTAGTGAAAGTGTCTGTCCGACACACACCTGTCAATCAGACACAAATTCACAGATCCAGAGAGTGAGTGACAGTGTCTGTCCTATACACACCTGTCAATCACACAATAACACACAGTACCAGAGAGTGAGTGGCAGTGTCTATGCTTTACACACCTGTCAATCACACACTGACACACAGTACCAGAGAGTGAGTGACAGTGTCTGTCCTATACACACCTGTCAATCACACACTGACACACAGTACCAGAGAGTGAGTGACAGTGTCTGTCCTATACACACTTGTCAATCACAGACTGACACACAATATCAGAGAACAAGTGGCAATGTCTGTTCTATACACACCTGTCAATCACACACTGACACACAGTATCAGAGAAGAAGTGGCAGTATCAGTACTGTACACACCTGTCAATCACACACTGACATACAGTATCAGAGAGTGAGTGACAGTGTCTGTCCAAGACACACGTGTCACTCACACACTAACGCACAGTACCAGAGAGTGAGTGACAATGTCCGTCGTATACACATCTGTCAATCACACATTCACACACAGTACAAGAGAGTGAGTGACAGTGTCTGTCGTATACACACCTGTCAATCACACACTGAACCAGAGAGTGAGTGACAGTGTCTGTCCAATACACACCTGTCAATCATACACAAATTCACAGTTCCAGAGAGTGAGTGACAGTGTCTGTACTATACATACCAGTCAATCATACACTGACACACAGTACCAGAGAGTGAGTGGCAGTGTCTATCCTTTACACACCTGTCAATCACACACTGACACACTGTACCAGAGAGTGAGTGACAGTGTCTGTCATGTACACACCTTTCAATCACACACTGACACACAGTACCAGAGAGTGAGTGACAGTAACTGTCCTATACACACCTGTCAATCACACACTGACACACAGTGCCAGAGAGTGCGTGGCAGTGCCGGTCGTATACATAACTGTCAATCACACACTGACACATGGTACCAGAGAGTGAGTGACAGTGTCTGTCCTCTACACCGTTGTCAATCGCACACTGACACACACAGTGCCAGAGAATGAGAGAGGCAGTGTCTGTCCAAAACACCGTTGTCAATCACACACTGACACACAGTGCCAGAGAGTGAGTGACAGTGTCTGTTCGACAAACACCTGTCAATCACACAAAGACTCACCGTACCAGAGAGTTAGTGACAGTGTCTGTCCTAACACAACTGTGAATCACACACTGACACACAGTACCAGAGAGTGAGTGGCAGTGTCTGTCGTATACTCACCTGTCAATCCTACACTGACACACAATACCAGAGAGTGAGTGGCAGTGTCTGTTCTATACACAACTTTTAATCCGACACTGACACACAGTACCAGTGAGTGAGTGACAGTGTCTGTCCTATATACACGTTTCAATCACACACTGACACAGCACCAGAGAGTGAGTGGCAGTGCCTGTCCGAAACACACCTGTCAATCACACACTGAAACACAGTACCAGAGAGTGAGTGGCAGGGTCTGTCCTTTCTATACCAGTCAATCCTAGACTGACACACTGTACCAGAGTTTGAGTGGCAGTGCCTGTTCGAAACACAGCTGTCAAATACACACTAACGCACAGTACCAGAGAGTGAGTGACAATGTCTGTCGTATACACATCTGTCAATCACACATTCACACAGAGTACCAGAGAGTGAGTGGCAGTGTCTGTCATATACACACCTGTGAATCCTACACTGATACACAGTACCAGAGAGTGATTGACAGTGTGTGTCCGATACACACCTGTCAATTACACACTGACACACAGTACCAGAGAGTGAGTGACAGTGTCTGCCCTATACACACATGAAAATCACACACTGACACACAGTACCAGAGAGGGAGGAGCAGTGTCTGTTCTATACACACCTGTCAATCACATACTGACACACAGTACCAGAGAGTGAGTGGCAGTGTCTGTCCTATAGACACCTGTCAATCACACACTGACATACAGTACCAGAGAGTGAGTGACAGTGTCTGTCCTATACACAGCTGTTCATCACACACTGACACAGAGTACCAGAGAGTGACAGTGTCTGTCTTGTACACACCAGTCAATCACACACTGACACACAGTACCAGAGAGTGAGTGACAGTGTCTGTCCTGTACACACCTGTCAATCACACACTGACACACAGCACCAGAGAGTTAGTGACAGTGTCGACCCAATACATACCTGTCAATCACACTCTGACACACCGGACCAGAGCGTGAGTGACAGTGTCTGTCCGATACACACCTGTCAATACTACACTGACACACAATACCAGAGAGTGAGTGACAGTGTCTGTACTATCCACACCTGTCAATCACATACTGACTCAGGATACTAGAGAGTGAATGACAGTGTCTGTCCTATACACACCTGTCAATCATACACTGACACACAGTACCAGAGAGTTAGTGATAGTGTCGATCGATACACACCTGTCAATCACACACTGACACACAGTACCAGATAGTGAGTGGCAGTGTCTGTCAGATACACACATGTCAAGCACACACTGACACACAGTACCAGATAGTGAGTGACAGTGTCGGCCATATACACAAAAGACAATCACCCACTGACACACAGTACCATAGAATGAGTGACAGAGTGTGTCCGATACACACCTGTCAAACACACACTGACACACAGTACCAGAAAGTGAGTGGCAGTGTCTGTCCTATACACAACTTTTAATCCTACACTGACACAAAGTACCAGAGAGTGAGTGACAGTGTCTGTCCTGTACATACCTGTCAATCATACACTGACACACAGTACCAGAGAATGAGTGGCAGTGTCTGTCCTATTCAGATCTGTCAATCACACACTTACACACAGCACCAGTGAGTTAGTGACAGTGTCGAACCTATACACACCCGTCAATCACACACTGACACACAGGACCAGAGAGTGAGTGACAGTGTGTGTCCGATAGACACCTGTCAATCCTACACTGACAGACAGTACCAGAGAGTGAGTGACAGTGTCTGTCCTATACACACCTGTTCATCCGAAACTTTTACAGAGAACCAGAGAGTGAGTGACAGTGTCTGCCCTATACACACATGACAATCACACACTGACACACAGTACCAGAGAGTGAGTGGCAGTGTCTGTTCTATACACACCTGTCAATCACATACTGACACACGATACCAGAGAGTGAGCGATAGTGTCTGTGCAATACACACCTGTCAATCACACACTGACACACAGTACCAGAGAGAGAGTGGCAGTGTCTGTTCTATACACACCTGTCAATCACATATTGACACACGATACCAGAGAGTGAGCGATAGTGTCTGTGCAATACACACCTGTCAATCACACACTGACACACAGTACCGGAGAGTGAGTTACAGTGTCTGTCCTATAGACACCTGTCAATCACACACTGACATACAGTACCACAGAGTGAGTGACAGTGTCTGTCCTGTACACAGCTGCCAATCACACATTGACACAGAGTACAAGAGAGTAAGTGAATGTGTCTGTCTTGTACATACCTGTCAATCATACACTGACCCACAGTACCAGAGAGTGAGTGGCAGTGTCTGTCCTATACAGAGCTGTCAACCACACACTGACACACAGCACCAGATAGTTTATGACAGTGTCGATCCTATACACACCTGTCAATCACACACTGACACACAGGACCAGAGAGTGAGTGACAGTGTGAGTCCGATACACACCTGTCAATCCTACACTGACACACAATATCAGAGAGTGAGTGACAATTGCCTGTCCTATACAGACCTGTCATTCACACACTGACACACAGGTTCAGAGAGTGAGTGGCAGTGTCTGTCCTATTCAGACCTGTCAATCACAGACTGACGCACAGCACCGGAGAGTTAGTGACAGTGTCGACCCTATACGCACCCGTCAATCACACACTGAGACACAGGACCAGAGAGTGAGTGACAGTGTGTGTCCGACACACAACTGTCAATCCTACACTGACACACATTACCAGAGAGTGAGTGACAGTGTCTGTCCTATACCCACCTGTCAATCACACACTGACACACGATACCAGAGAGTGAGTGACAGTGTCTGTCCTATACACACCTGTCAATCACACACTGACACACAGTACCAGAGAGTGAGTGGCAGTGTCTGTCCTATACACACCTGTCAATCACACACTGACATACATTTACCAGAGAGTGAGTGACAGTGTATGTCCTGTACATACCTGTCAATTATACACTGACACACAGAATCAGAGAGTGAGTGGCAGTGTCTGTCCTATACAGACCTGTCAATCACACACTGACACACAGCACCAGAGAATTGGCGACAGTGTCGAACCTATACACACCTGTCAATTACATACTGACACACAGGAACAGAGAGTGAGTGACAGTGTGTGTCCGACACACACCTGTCAATCCTACACTGACACAGAGTACCAGAGAGTGAGTGTCAGTGTCTATCCTATACAGTCCTGTCAATCACACACTGACACACAGCACCAGAGAGTTAGTGTCAGTGTCGATCCTATGCACACCTGTCAATCACACACTGACACACAGTACCAGAGAGTGAGTGACAGTCTGTGTCCGATACACACCTGTCAATCCTATTCTGACACACAGTACCAGAGAGTGAGTGACAGTGCCTGTCCTATACACACCTGTCAATCACACATTGACACACAGTACCAGAGAGTGAGTGACAGTGTCTGTCCTATGCACACTTTTCAATCACACACTTACACACAGTACCAGAGAGTTAGTGACAGTGTCGACCCGATACACACCTGTCAATTACACACTGACACACGGTATCAGATAGTGAGTGGCTGTGTCTGTCAAATACACAGCTGTTATTCCTACACTGACAGACAGTACCAGAGAGTGAGTGACAGTGTATGTTCTATACACACCTGTCAATCACATACTGACTCAGGATACTAGAGAGTGAATGACAGTGTCTGTCCTATACACACCTGTCAATCATACACTGACACACAGTACCAGAGAGTTAGTGACAGTGTCGACCCGATACACACCTGTCAATCACACACTGACACACAGTACCAGAGAGTGAGTGACAATGTCTGTCGTATACACATCGGTCAATCACACATTCACACACGGTGCCAGAGAGTGAGTGACAGTGTCTGTCCTACACACTCCTGTCAATCACACACCGATACACAGTTCCAGATAGTGAGTGACAGTGTCTGTCTATTACATACCTGTCAATCACACACTGACACACAGTACCAGAGAGTGAGTGGCAGTGTCTATCCTTTACACACCTGTCAATCGCACACTGACACACAGTACCAGAGAGTGAGTGACAGTGTCTGTCATATGCACACATTTCAATCACGCACTGATACACAGTACCAGAGAGTGAGTGGCAGTGTCTGTCCTGTACAGACCTGTCAATCATACACTGACACACAGTACCAGAGAGTGAGTGACAGTGTCGACCCTATACACACCTGTCAATCCTACACTGACACACAGTACCAAAGAATGAGTGACAGTGTCTGTCCTATACACACCTGTCAATCACACACTGACACACAGTACCAGAGAGTGAGTGGCAGTGTCTGTTCTATACACACCTGTCAATCACATACTGACACACGATAGCAGAGAGTGAGCGATAGTGTCTGTGCAATACACACCTGTCAATCACACACTGACACACAGTACCAGATGGTGAGTGACAGTGACTGTCCTATATATACCTGTCAATCACACACTGACATACAATACCAGAGAGTGAGTGACAGAGTCTGTCCTATACACACCTGTCAATCACACACTGACACACAGTACCAGAGAGTGAGTGACAATGTCTGTCGTATACACATCGGTCAATCACACATTCACAAACGGTGCCAGAGAGTGAGTGACAGTGTCTGTCCTACACACTCCTGTCAATCACACACCGATACACAGTTCCAGATAGTGAGTGACAGTGTCTGTCTATTACATACCTGTCAATCACACACTGACACACAGTACCAGAGAGGGAGTGGCAGTGTCTATCCTTTACACACCTGTCAATCGCACACTGACACACAGTACCAGAGAGTGAGTGACAGTGTCTGTCATATGCACACATTTCAATCACGCACTGATACACAGTACCAGAGAGTGAGTGGCAGTGTCTGTCCTGTACAGACCTGTCAATCATACACTGACACACAGTACCAGAGATTGAGTGACAGTGTCGACCCTATACACACCTGTCAATCCTACACTGACACACAGTACCAAAGAATGAGTGACCGTGTCTGTCCTATACACACCTGTTAATCACACAGTGACACACAGTACCAGAGAGTGAGTGGCAGTGTCTGTTCTATACACACCTGTCAATCACATACTGACACACGATAGCAGAGAGTGAGCGATAGTGTCTGTGCAATACACACCTGTCAATCACACACTGACACACAATACCAGAGAGTAACTGACAGTGTCTGTTCTATCCACACCTGTCAATCACAAACTGACTCAGGTTACTAGAGAGTGAATGACAGTGTCTGTCCTATACACAGCTGTCAATCGTACACTGACACACAGTACCAGAGAGTCATTGACAGTGTCGACCCGATACACACCTGTCAATCACACACTGACACACAGTACCAGATACTGCGTGGCAGTGTCTGTCATATACATACCTGTTAATCCTACACTGATAAACATGTACCAGAGAGTGAGTGACAGTGTGTGTCCGATACATACCTGTCAATCACACACTGACACACAGTACCAGAAAGTGAGTGACAGTGTCTGCCCTATACACACATGACAATCACACACTGACACACAGTACTAGAATGTAAGTGACAGTGTGTGTACGATACAAACCTGTCAATCACACACTGACACACAGTACCAGAGAGTGAGTGGCAGTGTCTGTCCGATACACACCTGTCAATCACACACTGACACACAGTACCAGAGATTGAGTGACAGTGTCTGTTCTATCCACACCTGTTAATCCTACACTGATACACAGTACCAAAGAGTGAGTGACAGTCTCTGCACTATACACACCTGTCAATCACACACTCACACACAGTACCAGGGAGTGAGTGAAAGTGTCTGTTCTCTACACACCTGTCAATCACGCACTGACACACAGTACCAGAGGGTGAGTGACAGTGTGTGTCCGATACACACCTGTCAATCCTACTCTGACACACAGTACCAGAGAGTGAGTGACAGTGTCTGTCCTTTACACACCTGTCAATCGCACACTGACACACAGTACCAGAGAGTGAGTGACAGTGTCTGTCATATGCACACATTTCAATCACGCACTGATACACAGTACCAGAGAGTGAGTGGCAGTGTCTGTCCTGTACAGACCTGTCAATCATACACTGACACACAGTACCAGAGAGTGAGTGACAGTGTCGACCCTATACACACCTGTCAATCCTACACTGACACACAGTACCAAAGAATGAGTGACAGTGTCTGTCCTATACACACCTGTCAATCACACACTGACACACAGTACCAGAGAGTGAGTGGCAGTGTCTGTTCTATACACACCTGTCAATCACATACTGACACACGATAGCAGAGAGTGAGCGATAGTGTCTGTGCAATACACACCTGTAAATCACACACTGGCACACAGTACCAGATGGTGAGTGACAGTGACTGTCCTATATACACCTGTCAATCACACACTGACATACAATACCAGAGAGTGAGTGACAGAGTCTGTCCTATACACACCTGTCAATCATACACTGACACACAGTACCAGAGAGTTAGTGACAGTGTCGACCCGATACACTCCTGTCAATCACACACTGACACACAGTACCAGAGAGTGAGTGACAATGTCTGTCGTATACACATCGGTCAATCACACATTCACACACGGTGCCAGAGAGTGAGTGACAGTGTCTGTCCTACACACTCCTGTCAATCACACACCGATACACAGTTCCAGATAGTGAGTGACAGTGTCTGTCTATTACATACCTGTCAATCACACACTGACACACAGTACTAGAGAGTGAGTTGCAGTGTCTATCCTTTACACACCTGTCAATCGCACACGTGACACACAGTACCAGAGAGTGAGTGACAGTGTCTGTCATATGCACACATTTCAATCACGCACTGATACACAGTACCAGAGAGTGAGTGGCAGTGTCTGTCCTTTACAGACCTGTTAATCCTACACTGATAAACATGTACCAGAGAGTGAGTGACAGTGTGTGTCCGATACATACCTGTCAATCACACACTGACACACAGTACCAGAAAGTGAGTGACAGTGTCTGCCCTATACACACATGACAATCACACACTGACACACAGTACTAGAATGTAAGTGACAGTGTGTGTACGATACAAACCTGTCAATCACACACTGACACACAGTACCAGAGAGTGAGTGGCTGTGTCTGTCCGATACACACCTGTCAATCACACACTGACACACAGTACCAGAGATTGAGTGACAGTGTCTGTTCTATCCACACCTATTAATCCTACACTGACACACAGTACCAAAGAGTGAGTGACAGTCTCTGCACTATACACACCTGTCAATCACACACTCACACACAGTACCAGAGAGTGAGTGAAAGTGTCTGTTCTCTACACACCTGTCAATCACGCACTGACACACTGTACCAGAGGGTGAGTGACAGTGTGTGTCCGATACACACCTGTCAATCCTACTCTGACACACAGTACCAGAGAGTGAGTGACAGTGTCTGTCCTTTACACACCTGTCAATCGCACACTGACACACAGTACCAGAGAGTGAGTGACAGTGTCTGTCATATGCACACATTTCAATCACGCACTGATACACAGTACCAGAGAGTGAGTGGCAGTGTCTGTCCTGTACAGACCTGTCAATCATACACTGACACACAGTACCAGATGGTGAGTGACAGTGACTGTCCTATATACACCTGTCAATCACACACTGACATACAATACCAGAGAGTGAGTGACAGAGTCTGTCCTATACACACCTGTCAATCATACACTGACACACAGTACCAGAGAGTTAGTGACAGTGTCGACCCGATACACACCTGTCAATCACACACTGACACACAGTACCAGAGAGTGAGTGACAATGTCTGTCGTATACACATTCACACACGGTGCCAGAGAGTGAGTGACAGTGTCTGTCCTACACACTCCTGTCAATCACACACCGATACACAGTTCCAGATAGTGAGTGACAGTGTCTGTCTATTACATACCTGTCAATCACACACTGACACACAGTACCAGAGAGTGAGTGGCAGTGTCTATCCTTTACACACCTGTCAATCGCACACTGACACACAGTACCAGAGAGTGAGTGACAGTGTCTGTCATATGCACACATTTCAATCACGCACTGATACACAGTACCAGAGAGTGAGTGGCAGTGTCTGTCCTGTACAGACCTGTCAATCATACACTGACACACAGTACCAGAGAGTGAGTGACAGTGTCGACCCTATACACACCTGTCAATCCTACACTGACACACAGTACCAAAGAATGAGTGACAGTGTCTGTCCTATACACACCTGTCAATCACACACTGACACACAGTACCAGAGAGTGAGTGGCAGTGTCTGTTCTATACACACCTGTCAATCACATACTGACACACGATAGCAGAGAGTGAGCGATAGTGTCTGTGCAATACACACCTGTCAATCACACACTGACACACAATACCAGAGAGTAACTGACAGTGTCTGTTCTATCCACACCTGTCAATCACAAACTGACTCAGGTTACTAGAGAGTGAATGACAGCGTGTGTCCGATACACAGCTGTCAATCGTACACTGATACACAGTACCAGAGAGTCATTGACAGTGTCGACCCGATACATACCTGTCAATCACACACTGACACACAGTACCAGATAGTGCGTGGCAGTGTCTGTCATTTACATACCTGTTAATCCTACACTGATAAACATGTACCAGAGAGTGAGTGACAGTGTGTGTCCGATACATACCTGTCAATCACACACTGACACACAGTACCAGAAAGTGAGTGACAGTGTCTGCCCTATACACACATGACAATCACACACTGACACACAGTACTAGAATGTAAGTGACAGTGTGTGTCCGATACAAACCTGTCAATCACACACTGACACACGGTACCAAAGAGTGAGTGGCAGTGTCTGTCCGATACACACCTGTCAATCTGACACTGACACACAGTACCAGAGATTGAGTGACAGTGTCTGTTCTATCCACACCTGTTAATCCTACACTGACACACAGTACCAAAGAGTGAGTGACAGTCTCTGCACTATACACACCTGTCAATCACACACTCACACACAGTACCAGAGAGTGAGTGAAAGTGTCTGTTCTCTACACACCTGTCAATCACGCACTGACACACAGTACCAGAGGGTGAGTGACAGTGTGTGTCCGATACACACCTGTCAATCCTACTCTGACACACAGTACCAGAGAGTGAGTGACAGTGTCTGTCCTTTACACACCTGTCAATCACACACTGACACACAGTACCAAAGATTGAGTGACAGTGTCTGTCCTATGCACACTTTTCAATCACACACTTACACACAGTACCAGAGAGTTAGTGACAGTGTCGACCCGATACACACCTGTCAATCACACACTGACACACGGTACCAGATAGTGAGTGGCTGTGTCTCTCAAATACACATTTGTCAATCACACATTCACACACGGTGCCAGAGAGTGAGTGACAGTGTCTGTCCTACACACTCCTGTCAATCACACACCGATACACAGTTCCAGATAGTGAGTGACAGTGTCTGTCTGTTACATACCTGTCAATCACACACTGACACAC